>NC_134271.1:2969490-3269490 GCF_031893055.1 Leptodactylus fuscus | reverse complement strand
TCGGCTTCAAAACACATTTTTGCATTAGTCAACATGTCAGAAGGTCACAAGGTCCCTCAGCACCCCCAAATATTGTTACCAAGAGCCAAGGTAAGATGGGACATCTGTATAATGTGGAGAATACACCCCAGGAAAGCTCTACAGTGCTGTGGTAATCCATAGTGTGAACATACCCTTAGGTGACAACCAGTCCAGCAGGTCTGTGCAGCGAGACAGACGCCGTCATTGGGGAGGAGTCTGGTGGCAAAAATATCAAAGGCATTTCCCACTTTCACATAGAAAGAAAAGCTTAATCCTTGTAGAATGAAAGTGTCGCACTCTCAGGAATGAGCGTTACCCCATTCCTGTAACTCAGTATTACTATTGGTCAATGGAGCCGATCGACACGGACAGCAAAGAGCAGAGGTCAGAAGTGACCGCGTATCCTAGTGATACGACAACTATACGAGACGGGCAAATCCCATAGAGGAAACCAGAACACGGAGAGTCCGGACCATTCATCAACTAACAATTAAGCTTTTCTATTGTACAAGACCAGTTTAGTTTTCTGCGTCGTGGGGTTACCAGGCTAAAAATATTAAGGGTAGGCCATCAGTCCTGAATGAGCGGGGTCTGACTCTATACACCCCCCAAACAGCAGGTACAGAGAATGGAGCAGGAGGCAGACAGCGCTGTTCTCTGTGTAGTGGCCACACCAGGTAACTGCAGCCTCGCTCCCTTTCAAGTCAATAGAAGCTGCAGTAACCTGGTTTAGCCACTAGACAGAACGGCGCTGTCTGCTTCCTGCTCCATTCTCTGTATATAACTGGGGGTCCTGGGTGTCAGACCCTCACTGACTCATCCTTGGGTCAGGCCATTAATAGTTGTAGCCCAATATACCGACTCTCATATACAGAGCGTAACAATCTCTACTCACAATAAAGTTGTTAGTCACAAAAGACAAAAGTCACACAATTTTTTCCAAACAAGAGGAAAAAAAATTAAAGTGGGAAGAAAAGGGTTAAAGACGTTACTGGGTGACATGATGGTAGTGGGTTATACAATGCAGCAGGTTCTTAACGTTTTCACTCCTTTGGAGCAGCAAATCATTCAATGCTCAGGTCCCAGCGCCCCATTCACTACAGACAGGGGGACCCCGGATAATGCACCCCTTACCATATCAATGATACTGAACCAGAGAACTTGGCGCATCACACCCAGACCCTCAAGACGTATCTACATGATCGCAAGACCCTCCATGAAACCCTGTCCGTGTCTAGGCCACATTTGTCAGCCACAGCCAAGTGAATGGAACTTACTGAATGATCTCAAGTCATGGCTAAAAGTAACCCCATCATGTACCTCCTATCTTTCTAGGTTTAGGGTACATTGCGTTAGAGGGCACCCATTGAAAAAGTTCCAAAGTGGGTATTGCCACTGATAACGGAGGGGAAGATTGGGGCAATATTAGTTATGAATAGTTTAATGCACCACGTCTGCAGGCACAGGTC
Source organism: Leptodactylus fuscus (assembly GCF_031893055.1). Classification (NCBI taxonomy): domain Eukaryota; kingdom Metazoa; phylum Chordata; class Amphibia; order Anura; family Leptodactylidae; genus Leptodactylus; species Leptodactylus fuscus. The sequence goes on along the minus strand of NC_134271.1, from coordinate 3,268,000 downwards.
ACACTAAGTCAGGAATATCCCTTTAAGCAGAACCCAAATAAGCAAATCGAGTCAGTCAATGGGAACATGGATAAAAAAAAATAAAAAAACACAACACACAACACAACACACAATCCCTCCGGTCCAGAGAGTCAGAATGGGAAGAGGAAAACAATTTGCAACAAAGTTAAAAAGTGAAGGTTATGAATTAGAACAATTGTCACAACCAGTAAGTGGTATTAATACAAAGGGTTAATAAATTAGGCAGGTAATCGGTTATTAGGACGTCGTCAGGACACAAATCAATGACAAACGGTGAATCAGTTTTCTTCATCTACATCCAATAATCATAAAAATCAATGAACAGACAGACAGACATAAATGAATAATGGAGAGACTCGTACTACGGCAAACATGATTCTGTGAAAGGTCACAATGTGTCCTCGAGGCAAGATGGCATAAGGGGGTTCTCATTCAACGGGGGCAGGTGGAGGCAAAGAAGATTAGTCCATCAAAATCCAAATGACAGCTCCTTGGAATAAGGGAAAAACAAGACTGAGAAAATGGCAAGATGGAAGTCAGCCAGAACTTTACAGTGTAGCTTCACCGAACCTGCGACCCCATCACTGACCGGGGAAGAGTCTACAGCAGCCCCAAAATACACAGCAATGGCGTCTGCCCCAGAGGACAACAGGGTAAGACTGGGAGAAGCTGAGCTGTGTGATATATAGGGGTATAGGACGGAGGGAGAGAAGCTTCTCTATCATATACCCCTACATAATCACACAGCTCAGCTTCTCTCCTCTATTAAAGGGATCACATCATTAAAAGGCAATTTTTCTGTGATTATCACATAGGAAAAGCCTTAAGAAAGGCTATTCTTCTCCTACCATTAGTTGTCTTCTCCGCGCCACCGTTCGGTATAAATCCCGTTTTTTCATCGGAATACAAATGAGTTCTCTTGTAGCACTGGGGGCGGGTCCCAGCCCTCAAACAGCACTTGGGGTGCCCCCAATGCTGCGAGAGAACTCTCCAGCGCCACCTCCATCTTCTTCAGGAATGGCCTCTTTACGCCTCCTCTTCCGGTGCTGGCGGTCAAACTTCTAGGCCTCAGGCAGAGCTGACTGTGCATGCCCGCTGGCCACAAGAAAAATGGCCACTTACACAGTAAGTAAGTGGCCATTTTCTTGTAGCCTGTGGGCACAGGCATTTGCTCTGCCCGAGGCATAGAAGTTTGACCACCAGCACTGGAAGAAGACTCGTAAAGAGGCCGTTCCTGAAGAAGATGGAGGCGGCGCTGGAGAGCTCTCTCACAGTATTGGGCCCGCCCCAAGTGCTATGAGAGAACTCATTTGCATACAGAAGAAAACTGGGATGTCTACTGAATGGTGGCAAGGAGAAGACCTCTAAAGGTAGGAGAAGAATAGCCTTTCTTAAGGTTTTTCCTATGTGTTAGTCACAAAAAAATTGTTATTTTAATGATCGAATCCCTTTAAACAACCGTACATATCTCACAGCTCGATTTATCATATTCTGCTCTCAGACAGGTGAGCAGACATAGGCCATCAGGTTCGCTTTAAGAAACAGCCAATAGAAAATCAACTCAACAAAATTTTCTGTAAGGTGTTTGTTAATGACGTTCTACCAATATCAGACGGCAGTAGTTCTGTTTGACAGAGGAGCCGGGTAATGTCACATCTTATAGATTCTCTATCCTGGGGGACACCAGATTAGAGGGGGCGTCATTGCCAGAAGAGTCCTTGTCCTCAGTGGTATAAGCTGCAATATCAAATAGAGCCAATGAATGGAGCGCAGCGTAGACTGCCAGGACTCCGACTCCTCAACAATCTGATATCGGGGCCTTTACTAAAGATCAAAATCTAGGAAAAACCAATGCACACAGGCCAATGCCGTTTCTGAGATGCAGAATATGAAGCGTATTATGGAACTGCTGCGTAGACAATGACTAAATTACCGTAGTCGGTAACAAACGTAGCACCGATGTGAAGCTACACTTAAAGTGCCCCAGGAACAGAGCGCAGGGTACTGGAGGCCGATCATAACAGGTTTAGACAAAACACATGAGGATACAAAACAAATTTAGGTAATGAGACTCATGTAAGCAGCATATACACCGCCATCTGGTTACTACAACAGGTAAGTGGTCACCATTAAAAAAAACAAATGTGCATAAGGCAAAAGGTTTTTGACCAGTGAAAAGCAACGAGCTTTATGGCAATGTCACCTACATAGAGTCTCCGTGTTATAGGAAGGATGTGACATGCTGGGAGACGATGTATGGAGGGAAGTACAAGCACATGCCATGAACAGAGGAAGGGGAGAAGATACTACAGGAGAGCAATATCACATTGGTGATGAAGAGGAAACAACCGTACCTGACGCGGCGCCCACATCTGCGCTTTAAGGCCAAGTTAATAAAACAGCAAAAAGTTGTCAAGTTCCCTTTTAAGTTTGCAAACGAAACGTTCGGGACAAATCTCACACTTACCTGTTAAAAGTAGCTAAAAATGTTAAGAAAATAAAACGATTCTTAGTTGCTTCAGCTTCTGGCCCATTACAGGGTGTCCCGACTACATTAAAGAGAAATCTGTACAGAAAACTCTTCTGCCTAGAACAAAAGAAAAAACATTAGATTATTAGGTGCCGGGCTCAGACAGACAGAGCTATAATCTACACAAATAATCTAAAACAAATAGCGCCACCCCTGTCTGTAGGTCAGGCCTGGTATTGCCGTTCCTCTACTTTCTTCAATGAGGACATAACCATAGTGTTGTAGTTTAGGGGAAAAAAAATAAGTATAATCCATTTCACGAGCCGTTCTATGAAGAGCAGTTTCCCTTTCTTATCCTTCGGGTCAGTGAATAATAACTAGAACTCTTTAGCAGTCAGGTGACTCAGGCCGAGCTGCAGCCCCATTCACAGCCAATACACACCGGAGCAGCGCCCACTGCTGGCTGATCATTGGGTCTGCCAGGAAGGCATCAATAGTAAAATCCCACAACAACCCCCCCATTAAATGTACATCGAACTCTCACTGCCTTGCAGATTTGGAAAAGGAGAGTCAGATTCTCCCAGGCAGGTTTTATGCACACGTGAACACGTCATGCACACATTTCTTTTCTCAGTTAGTTTCAGATTGACATAAGATCTTAAGTCTACAATAAATAAAAAAAACCTTCTGAACTCTCATAACCCTAAGACTAAAGTAATGCGCCGCATACAGTACAGAGGCCCTGCAGGGTTGTGTGTGCAAACAACAGGGCTCAGGTTATAAAGAGAGCCAAACGCTCGGTGTGATGGATGTCAGGTCTCACATATACTCAATGGTCACCTGCAGAGGGCAGCAGGGGGGTGTCAGAGGGGCCGGAGGTCAGAAGGGGGGTGTCAGAGGGGCCGGAAGTCATCATGGGGGTGTCAGAGGGGCCGGAGGTCAGAAGGGAGGCGTCAGAGGGGCCGGAGGTCAGTAACCCCGACTACAGCAGGCGGCTCCTGGATGAGACTCTCCGCACGTCCCGATGTTTACTGTGTAAACTTATTCACACAAGACGCTGAGATAAATGTCAGTAATTGGAAGCACATGAGGTAAAGATGGCTCTGATTTATGGCGTCCGAGCTGCGCCATGTGACTTGTGACAATATTTGGTGGCGGTATATTGTATCTAACACAGACTATTGATTTACTAAGAATTAAATGTATCTGTAACTGAGGAACTTTGTAGCACTGAACTAAAGGCTTAGCTGAGAGGAGACTTTTAGATCTGATTTGACGGTGCGGAGACACGACCGAGGCCAAAGAGACACTTTAGGTACAGAAGTTAAGTAACATATAGCGTGTTCAGCCCTGTAGTTGGATGCATATGTCTGAATACACACTGATAATATCAGGGATTTCTCATAACCCATATTCCATAATCCTAAAGAGTTGATTTCTTTGTACATTTGTGGTTTTACATACTGATGACCACGTGTTTAGTGCCTAATGTCTGACAAGTGCTGCGGCCTCGTCACTATGACATCACACTCATCAGTCACATGGTACAACAATAGCCCAATCCCATATAAGAGACACAGCGGAGAGCCGGGACGTTAAAAACACATGAAATGCAAGCATAACATTTTACTAGAGAGACACTTTTAGGATAAGGCCCGACATCAACTGCACAGGTTTTTCCGCAACGTGTGAATGGTATTCGCCAACCAACATGTGGCATTTATGACATGCAGGGCCCCGGCCTTAAAGGGATTATCCAGTATCTACTATTGATGGCCTAGCCTTAGTAGATCAGCTGGTATTGTTGGCTCCAGCGGAGCAGCGGGGTTCCCTCTCCATATTAGCGGTTTCAATAGGATATAATAAGTATATTAGTAAAGTGATATAGAGCAGTTAATGGGGCAAGGCCTCTCCTATCAGCAGGACAGGGGATAACATGTAGACCGATGAGGAATGGCCGTTTGCTTCTATGCCCAGGTACTCAGTCACTGAAAGATGGGAATATATTACAGGAGTATATTTAGTACAGTAAGTAAATTACTCATCTAACCACAGCCAAGTATCACGTCATGTCTTCTTATGGCCCCAACAGCACCACAAATTGGAAACCACAGAAATCGTCCATGTTTCTGAAGTCCGTTAAGTTATATAGCATGTTGGACGGCTCTAAACGCCATCGCACTCATTGCGATCAGCAGAATTGGGGAGTCACTCATGTCCTGGATCGCGACACCGGACCAAGATAACCAGGCACTCGTCACATCAAAGCTCCCAAATAAAGAAAAGCGGCTTTTGAGTGTAGCCTGGAGCAGGACTATGCTGTGGCGTCAGTAAAGACATGACAGGGATTCCCCCTGAGGAGGTTGGGGACATGCACCCTCTGCATAAAGAGCACCAGTATCTGTGACCCAATAACCAATCAAATGATTCCAGCCCATCTATACACAGGAGACTCAGGGGCCATAGAGGATGTGCACAAACAACTTCAATAGAGAAGGAATTAAAAACGTAGCATTAAACAGAAATAAGAAGATGTTTAGCAGAAGCTTGTGTATTAATAGGGGCAAGTCCAGTACAGCGCCCCAAACCATGACCCCGGCCCACTACCTTTATTCTGGTCTACGTAGCCCCATCTACTTCTCTACCTTCAGGAAAAAAATTCTCTGTGCTTGGATGATTGTAATCCACGTACAGATGCTGCAGCTAAGGGAAGGGGGGGGGGGGATACACTTAAAGGGGATGTTCACTTTCTCATATTGATAACCTCTTTAGATCGGGTCATCCATATTAGATCTGTGAAGACGACGCGGCGCCAGGTAATGTAGCACCAACTTTAGGCACCATAGCGATTAGAGATGAGCGAACACTGTTCGGAACAGCCGTTCCAAACAACATGCTCACAGCACGCTCCCATAGAAATGAGTGGAAGCGGCCGACACGCGGGGGGTTAAGCGGCCGGCCGGCCACCAGCAAAGTCTGCGTGCCAGGTGCTTCCATTCATTTCTATGGGAGCGTGCTGTTCGGATCGGCTGATCCGAACAGTGTTCGCTCATCTCTAATAGCGATGTCCCATTGAAGTCTATGCTGTGAGCCAGGCCACACAACAGGGGGCCGCTGATCTGCAGGGGAGCGGTAACACTAGGTCGGCGCACAATACTTCAGCTATCTCTGGCACTCATTGAAGGGAATGGGCGCATGGATTCAGACTACCCCGGCCCTGATTCTCAGAGTCCGGTACATAGACAGTATATAGTCTTGGTGTTATAATGCCTTTAAAGGGCGTTTGTCAGCAGAAAACTCATCATGTTGCTTTACTTGCATATCGCCAGCATATTCCATAGCGCTATCACAGCACCTTTTACTTCTCCTCACACATTTTCCAAACATGCCTTTGTTATTTAGCATTGCAGCTCCGGTATTGTGATGAATCCCTCTTATTCATAGACAAGTTCAGGGGCATTTCTCATCCTCTTTTACCTCTAAGGGGGCGTTCACACTAGCGCCAGTGTCTGCGCAAAGTCTTGCAGACATTAGCATCGGCCACCGACACTAGTGTGAACACCCCCTAACTGGTGGGAAGATAAGAAATGCCCCAAAAGCCCTTACACCTAGATTACATATAAATATTTGGTGTGTAAGGAGACCTACAAGGTACTGCCATTACTTGGATTCCGATTTTCCTGCCGTGACTCCCTTTACAGAGAACCCGTCGCCATCCCCAGCACATTCAGCTCTTTGCATCATTTAACAGTCACCGATTCCAGCACAGACTGAATTTTCTGTCTCACCCCCTCCGTTCCCAAGCTATAAGTTCAGTCCCTGTACTGTCAGGTGGGCGGTGTAAGACAGGAGTGGACAAGGGGGTGTGATTCAGAGCTCTGACACTGGCTCCCTCGGATTGGAGCTCTGAATCACACCCCCTTGTCTGCTCCTGCCTGACACCACCCCTGGCACCAAAACTAACAGCACCAATTGCTCAGGAAGAGGGGGTGGGGGTGAATAGAGAAAAAAAATTGCAACTGAGCCAAAATCATTAGAGCAGGGGCTAAGAACTGAAGTTGGAGGAGGTGGTGAAAAAAAGAAAATGCAGCATCCCAGAAGGTATTTTGGTCTGGTCCACGAAGGCCTGAAACACCCCTGATCGTGAAAGGGTTAAAACTCAATCTATAACAATCATTTAAAAAAAAAAAGCCATTCCAGTGGTGGATACGGACGGCATGAAGATGATATCTGCCTCCATGAGGGTGCACTTACATAGTCACTATTTTATGGTTTTCTCTCTGCAAGGGATTATTGTGAAGCCTGCAGGTCACCACTGGAGGTCACGTCACCTGTCTCTACCATTCTGAGCGACTTACACAGGACAAAACCCAAAAAAGTTTCAATGAATCCAAGAAAACTTTTAGGAAACTGTTGCCAAATCCATTCGCTCATCTCTACATATTGGCCATCACACTCTTCCCTGGGGGAGCGGCCACGTGATGCCGCCAGGGCCCTGGGCTGAGCACTACAGCCATTCCATTATCCATCTACTTGCAGCTGCCAGTGAAGAGTACTGTAGCCTGGGTGCCTTTATAGAGCTGGTGAGCAGGGGTGCCAAGAGATGGACCTCCCCCCCCAATCTAATTATACATACCATCAATCTGATTCCAGAATTGAGATGGAGATTTTGTTTAAGGGGAGGTCCAACCATGTTCAATTTTTTTTTTTATGTGAGCTTTGGTACAAACTAGATCCCAAACATCCACGTCAAAGAAACTATTGCTGCAAATGGCACGGTTTTTTTTTGCGGCGTGCGATTTATAATTAAAAAAAATTGTGAAAAAAGTGAATATACATCTGTGCCACTTCAGATGAATGAGGATGATCTGCACCAGTTCAACACTGGAAACTGCAGCAGAAACCCAAGGATATGTCATGTGTATGTGATCTGTAGGGGTACGTTCGCCATGGTCCAGCCACAAGGAGATGCCAATGCTGTGCAGCCTAAGGGGGCGACACCCAAATCCCTCACAGATCAGCTAGTAGATGGGTGACGCATGTCAAGTAATACTAGAGCCAGCGCTCTGCAGTGCCCAAGGCCAAGCCTGCACTAGCTGCTGCTGGAACAGCTGATCTGTGCGGGGTCCAGGTGTCTGATCACATGCTGATGACCTATCCTGTGTATACGTCATCAATATGAAAATTGGATTTGGAGTCAGAAAATCCCTTTAAATGAGGTAAAAAAAAAGGTTTTTTGCTTTTTGTAAAGTCTTTTGTATGTTTGGACCTGTAACACACGTTAGAGGCGGATCCTCGGGTCCTGCTGCAGTTTGGAGTGTTGAGCTGGGGCTGAAACAGCGGCAAGAATGAACAGGGTCAGCGGTGTGAAAATCGGGTTTGGGACTGCACAACCCCTTTAAGTCGATGGGGAACGGATCTGCACTCCGCAGATTTTAATGCTTCTTTTTCCCCTTCTGAGTGGATGAGACTACACAAGACTCAGCACATTACTGGTACCGGATAACACAGATTTTCTCCGCTACGTTCCCACAACCTGAGGCCTCGGCCTAGGGCCATTATAACACTGAGCTCCTCTTAGGACCAGCCACCAATATTATTGGCCGAGCTTGGTATTGCCTCTCAGTCCCGTTCTTTAGAATGGGACTGAGCTGTGACCTATAGATGTGGCCTGAGGTAGAGAAGATCATCTGTGTGCCACAAGGTCCTCACGCTGCTGGTGGGTGGGGTCCGAGTATCTGACATAACCAATTTTGAGGGCCTTTGCAGCACACAGATGAGCTCCTCTACCTCAGGCCACATCCATCGGTCACAGCTCAGTCCCATTCAAAAGAGGCAATACCAAGCTCGGCCAATACACAGGACATGGCGGAGGTCTTGGTAAGCAGTAAAGAGGTCACAGCACAAGTCCAGACACTGCACCCTCTCCGATCAGCTGATCTGTGGGGGAAACAAGAGTCAGGCAAACAATAACTAGTTACTGCTGACTCAGAAAATCCCTTTAAGAAACCCAATTCAGCTCATCAGTCCTCGGAGATGAGGTCTCACCACAGACACGTGACCGCGGCAGTCCTGGAGGCCTCAGTAGTCCTGACCGGTCACCTCTGACCAGCGATCGGCCGCAGCAGTCACATGTCCACACAATGACATAATCACTGGACAGTACAGCAAACTGCGGGGGGCGTTCTAAGCGCCATATACGGTGATATTGGGGCAATCAGTAAGGAGAACGCGACCTCTCGTTATCTTATGTAACACCAAGTGGTTCAGAACAAGAATGACTACCTGATGGACAATCCCTTTAAGGAAGCAGAGACACATGACTGCAGCACTTGTAAACACAGCCCCAGCCTATACTACAGGCTTAGAGGCAGGGGAAGGCCTCAGACCTTAAAGGGGAACCCACCCCAAGTCTGGGAGGTCAGAGCCGGCCTGGAGAAAGCAGAGAAGGGGCAGCTATGTGACCTAGCAGGGCTCTGCGATACTACAGGGCCAGGCCTCACACGGGGCCTAGTAAGACCGGGCCGGTGGGAGGGGACGGCTCCGACACCGCCGCCTCACAGGAAGAACTCCCCTCCCTCCCTCCCTTCTCCGCCGGCCCCAGCACCACTATAGGAAGGTGCCCTGCGCCCCTCATAGGACAAGTTACCCCACCGGACGACGGGCGCGCTCCCAAGGAGGCCCCGACACCTCCGGAGACTCCTCAGGCCAGCAGCACGGAGCGACGACACCAAGGAAGCCAATACTCACCTCGTATGACTAAATAACCCGGTCCAGTCAGGCGGGAAAATTGCTCAGCACTATAGGCGACTTTTCAAGATGGTGGACATATCAACTCTTGCAAACCTCCCCCCTCCTCCTTCAAGGGGACGCCTCCAGCCAATCAGAGGAGCGAGCCGGCCGTCGTTTTTAAGAGACCCACCGTGATTGGCCCGAGCCGCTGTCCATCACTAGCAACCGCCTTGTTGTGCAGCGACAACGGTCGCGGATTGGACGCCGTGGCTGCCAATCAAATAAAAATGCGTGACGAATGTTCCCCTCACCTGATTGGCCGCCGTTCAATGGAGTCAAACTTGAACTCTGCCAATGGCTCGTTATGGCCGCCGCGGAGACAGCCTCCTAGGCCATAGCAACAACGCGACGTACGAGTGACTGACGGCTCTGCGGACCAATCGCTGGGCGAGAATTTAGCGCAGCGGCCAATGAAAATCCGCGGTTGGCCGTACCAGTAAACGAATGGGCCAGTTTGGTAGGCGGGAGGCTGAGGCTCTGTATCGGGGCAGAAGTGAGGGGGATGGGGCGCTCGGTTTCCCGTCGCTTGAATGGTCACCGTCCTATAGGATAATAGTCACGCTCTGTATAGCCCTATAGAATCTATAGGTGATGAGGCGATGTATAGTATACACATATAGCCCTATGGCGGATGTCACCGGCTCACTGACTAGAATAAGAAAACTACGTAGAGTGTCGTAGGCCGCAGCTGTCGTCATGGCAAACTGAGCGGAGGGTGCGTAGAGGACGGAAGCGGGGAATTAGCTCAAATGGTAGAGCGCTCGCTTAGCATGCGAGAGGTAGCGGGATCGATGCCCGCATTCTCCACATTTTGGGGCAGCGGCAAAATTCTTATTTTATGGTCAGAAATTTCCCTATTTTTATCATCTTGGAATTTAACCATTTCTTACATTATTTCTACCTATTAGCATTTCATTGTAAGTGTCATAACAAGGATCAAATTGTACGATGTAATAGATTACGTACAGGATGGCGGCCGCGGATTATATTACATATATATTACGTACAGGATGGCGGCCGCGGAATATATTACATATAGATTACGTACAGGATGGCGACCGTGAATTATATTACGTATAGGATGGCGACCGACGGCCACAGATTATATTCTATTACTAGCCTCCTTCTGCGGGTTGTTGGCGTCGATGATCCGCCTATATTCAGCAAATTGCTGCCGTCCATGGTTCGCCTGCTCCAGCGTTTCAGCAGCTCTTAATCTGTCCTGCTGCTGAATTTGTTCCTCGCACCTGAGATTGTTCTGGCATCTCAGCACCTCGCTGGGACACCATATAATGAGCGTGTTGTTGGCGTTGATGATCCCCCTCAGCTCCGCTTTAGGAGAACTCTGTGACTTCTGGCTCCTTCATAGCTCTCCTTGTTTGCAACAAATTAGATTTTCTTTTTCCCGGCATGTTTAAAAGTAGCAAATTGCAAATTTGGATTAAAGGTGTTTTCCCATCCAGTGTGTCAGCACTGCCTGGAGCAGATCAGATAATATGCAGATGCTTGTACACAATGGACTGAGGGTTAGCTGAGTGTTACATAGAGAGATAACAGCCCTGGGACCTGAGATATGCGGCTGCAGGAGCAGTGTAATATAGTATGTGACCATAAATTCAGAACAGTAGTGAAGCCATGTCATGTACCAGGATACAAAGTAGCCGATGTGTTACTCCAGGTTACAGAGTATCTATGAGACAAATCTCATCCAAATCCGCTCAGTGGTTTTTGCGTGATTGAGGAACAAACATCCAAACTGTCACCTGTATAATATTAGTAGGATATCGCACAGCTCAGCTTCTCTCCTCTATCCTATATTCCTATATATCACATAGCTCAGCTTCTCTCCTCTATCCTATATCCCTATATATCACACAGCTCAGCTTCTCTCCTCTATCCTATACCCCTATATATCACACAGCTCAGCTTCTCTCCTCTATCCTATATCCCTATATATCACATAGCTCAGCTTCTCTCCTCTATCATATACCCCTATATATCACACAGCTCAGCTTCTCTCCTCTATCCTATATCCCTATATATCACATAGCTCAGCTTCTCTCCTCTGTCCTATACCCCTATATATCACACAGCTCAGCTTCTCTCCTCTATCCTATATCCCTATATATCACACAGCTCAGCTTCTCTCCTCTATCCTATAACCCTATATATCACACAGCTCAGCTTCTCCCCTCTATCCTATACCCCTATATATCACACAGCTCAGCTTCTCTCCTCTATCCTATATCCCTATATATCACACAGCTCAGCTTCTCTCCTCTATCCTATACCTCTATATATCACACAGCTCAGCTTCTCTCCGCTATCCTATACCCCTATATATTACACAGCTCAGCTTCTCTCCTCTATCCTATACCCCTATATATCACACAGCTCAGCTTCTCTCCTCTATCCTATCCCCCTATATATCACACAGCTCAGCTTCTCTCCTCTATCCTATATCCCTATATATCACACAGCTCAGCTTCTCTCCTCTATCCTATACCCCTATATATCACACAGCTCAGCTTCTCTCCTCTATCCTATACCCCTATATATCACACAGCTCAGCTTCTCTCCTCTATCCTATACCCCTATATATCACACAGCTCAGCTTCTCTCCTCTATCCTATACCCCTATATATCACACAGCTCAGCTTCTCTCCTCTATCCTATACCCCTATATATCACACAGCTCAGCTTCTCTCCTCTATCCTATACCCCTATATATCACACAGCTCAGCTTCTCTCCTCTATCCTATACTCCTATATATCACACAGCTCAGCTTCTCTCCTCTATCCTATACCCCTATATATCACACAGCTCAGCTTCTCTCCTCTATCCTATACCCCTATATATCACACAGCTCAGCTTCTCTCCTCTATCCTATACCCCTATATATCACACAGCTCAGCTTCTCTCCTCTATCCTATACCCCTATATATCACACAGCTCAGCTTCTCTCCTCTATCATATACCCCTATATATCACACAGCTCAGCTTCTCTCCTCTATCCTATACCCCTATATATCACACAGCTCAGCTTCTCTCCTCTATCCTATACCCCTATATATCACACAGCTCAGCTTCTCTCCTCTATCATATACCCCTATATATCACACAGCTCAGCTTCTCTCCTCTATCCTATACCCCTATATATCACACAGCTCAGCTTCTCTCCTCTATCCTATACCCCTATATATCACACAGCTCAGCTTCTCTACGCTATCCTATACCCCTATATATCACACAGCTCAGCTTCTCTCCTCTATCCTATACCCCTATATATCACACAGCTCAGCTTCTCTCCTCTATCCTATACCCCTATATATCACACAGCTCAGCTTCTCTCCTCTATCCTATACCCCTATATATCACACAGCTCAGCTTCTCTCCTCTATCCTATACCCCTATATATCACACAGCTCAGCTTCTCTCCTCTATTCTATACCCCTATATATCACACAGCTCAGCTTCTCTCCTCTATCCTATACCCCTATATATCACACATCTCAGCTTCTCTCCTCTATCCTATACCTCTATATATCACACAGCTCAGCTTCTCTCCTCTATCCTATACCCCTATATATCACACAGCTCAGCTTCTCTCCTCTATCCTATACCCCTATATATCACACAGCTCAGCTTCTCTCCTCTATCCTATACCCCTATATATCACACAGCTCAGCTTCTCTCCTCTATCCTATACCCCTATATATCACACAGCTCAGCTTCTCTCCTCTATCCTATACCCCTATATATCACACAGCTCAGCTTCTCTCCTCTATCCTATACCCCTATATATCACACAGCTCAGCTTCTCTCCTCTATCCTATACCCCTATATATCACACAGCTCAGCTTCTCTCCTCTATCCTATACCCCTATATATCACACAGCTCAGCTTCTCTCCTCTATCATATACCCCTATATATCACACAGCTCAGCTTCTCTATTATATACCCCTATATATCACACAGCTCAGCTTCTCTCCTCTATCATATACCCCTATATATCACACAGCTCAGCTTCTCTCCTCTATCCTATAACCCTATATATCACACAGCTCAGCTTCTCTCCTCTATCCTATAACCCTATATATCACACAGCTCAGCTTCTCTCCTCTATCCTATATCCCTATATATCACACAGCTCAGCTTCTCTCCTCTAACCTATACTCCTATATATCACACAGCTCAGCTTCTCTCCTCTATCCTATACCCCTATATATCACAGAGCTCAGCTTCTCTCCTCTATCCTATAACCCTATATATCACACAGCTCAGCTTCTCTCCTCTATCATATACCCCTATATATCACACAGCTCAGCTTCTCTCCTCTATCATATACCCCTATATATCACACAGCTCAGCTTCTCTCCTCTATCCTATATATCACACAGCTCAGCTTCTCTGCTCTATCCTATACCCCTATATATCACACAGCTCAGCTTCTCTCCTCCATCATATACCCCTATATATCACACAGCTCAGCTTCTCTCCTCTATCCTATACCCCTATATATCACACAGCTCAGCTTCTCTCCTCTATCATATATCCCTATATATCACACAGCTCAGCTTCTCTCCTCTATCCTATACTCCTATATATCACACAGCTCAGCTTCTCTCCTCTATCCTATACCCCTATATATCACAGAGCTCAGCTTCTCTCCTCTATCCTATAACCCTATATATCACACAGCTCAGCTTCTCTCCTCTATCATATAACCCTATATATCACACAGCTCAGCTTCTCTCCTCTATCCTATATCCCTATATATCACACAGCTCAGCTTCTCTCCTCTATCATATAACCCTATATATCACACAGCTCAGCTTCTCTCCTCTATCCTATATCCCTATATATCACACAGCTCAGCTTCTCTCCTCTATCCTATAACCCTATATATCACACAGCTCAGCTTCTCTCCTCTATCCTATACCCCTATATATCACAGAGCTCAGCTTCTCTCCTCTATCCTATACCCCTATATATCACACAGCTCAGCTTCTCTCCTCTATCCTATACCCCTATATATCACACAGCTCAGCTTCTCTCCTCTATCCTATACCCCTATATATCACACAGCTCAGCTTCTCTCCTCTATCCTATACCCCTATATATCACACAGCTCAGCTTCTCTCCTCTATCATATACCCCTATATATCACACAGCTCAGCTTCTCTCCTCTATCCTATACCCCTATATATCACACAGCTCAGCTTCTCTCCTCTATCCTATACCCCTATATATCACACAGCTCAGCTTCTCTCCTCTATCATATACCCCTATATATCACACAGCTCAGCTTCTCTCCTCTATCCTATACCCCTATATATCACACAGCTCAGCTTCTCTCCTCTATCCTATACCCCTATATATCACACAGCTCAGCTTCTCTACGCTATCCTATACCCCTATATATCACACAGCTCAGCTTCTCTCCTCTATCCTATACCCCTATATATCACACAGCTCAGCTTCTCTCCTCTATCCTATACCCCTATATATCACACAGCTCAGCTTCTCTCCTCTATCCTATACCCCTATATATCACACAGCTCAGCTTCTCTCCTCTATCCTATACCCCTATATATCACACAGCTCAGCTTCTCTCCTCTATTCTATACCCCTATATATCACACAGCTCAGCTTCTCTCCTCTATCCTATACCCCTATATATCACACATCTCAGCTTCTCTCCTCTATCCTATACCTCTATATATCACACAGCTCAGCTTCTCTCCTCTATCCTATACCCCTATATATCACACAGCTCAGCTTCTCTCCTCTATCCTATACCCCTATATATCACACAGCTCAGCTTCTCTCCTCTATCCTATACCCCTATATATCACACAGCTCAGCTTCTCTCCTCTATCCTATACCCCTATATATCACACAGCTCAGCTTCTCTCCTCTATCCTATACCCCTATATATCACACAGCTCAGCTTCTCTCCTCTATCCTATACCCCTATATATCACACAGCTCAGCTTCTCTCCTCTATCCTATACCCCTATATATCACACAGCTCAGCTTCTCTCCTCTATCCTATACCCCTATATATCACACAGCTCAGCTTCTCTCCTCTATCATATACCCCTATATATCACACAGCTCAGCTTCTCTATTATATACCCCTATATATCACACAGCTCAGCTTCTCTCCTCTATCATATACCCCTATATATCACACAGCTCAGCTTCTCTCCTCTATCCTATAACCCTATATATCACACAGCTCAGCTTCTCTCCTCTATCCTATAACCCTATATATCACACAGCTCAGCTTCTCTCCTCTATCCTATATCCCTATATATCACACAGCTCAGCTTCTCTCCTCTAACCTATACTCCTATATATCACACAGCTCAGCTTCTCTCCTCTATCCTATACCCCTATATATCACAGAGCTCAGCTTCTCTCCTCTATCCTATAACCCTATATATCACACAGCTCAGCTTCTCTCCTCTATCATATACCCCTATATATCACACAGCTCAGCTTCTCTCCTCTATCATATACCCCTATATATCACACAGCTCAGCTTCTCTCCTCTATCCTATATATCACACAGCTCAGCTTCTCTGCTCTATCCTATACCCCTATATATCACACAGCTCAGCTTCTCTCCTCCATCATATACCCCTATATATCACACAGCTCAGCTTCTCTCCTCTATCCTATACCCCTATATATCACACAGCTCAGCTTCTCTCCTCTATCATATATCCCTATATATCACACAGCTCAGCTTCTCTCCTCTATCCTATACTCCTATATATCACACAGCTCAGCTTCTCTCCTCTATCCTATACCCCTATATATCACAGAGCTCAGCTTCTCTCCTCTATCCTATAACCCTATATATCACACAGCTCAGCTTCTCTCCTCTATCATATAACCCTATATATCACACAGCTCAGCTTCTCTCCTCTATCCTATATCCCTATATATCACACAGCTCAGCTTCTCTCCTCTATCATATAACCCTATATATCACACAGCTCAGCTTCTCTCCTCTATCCTATATCCCTATATATCACACAGCTCAGCTTCTCTCCTCTATCCTATAACCCTATATATCACACAGCTCAGCTTCTCTCCTCTATCCTATACCCCTATATATCACAGAGCTCAGCTTCTCTCCTCTATCCTATACCCCTATATATCACACAGCTCAGCTTCTCTCCTCTATCCTATACCCCTATATATCACACAGCTCAGCTTCTCTCCTCTATCATATACCCCTATATATCACACAGCTCAGCTTCTCTCCTCTATCCTATACCCCTATATATCACACAGCTCAGCTTCTCTCCTCTATCTCTCCATACATAGTAATGTAATAATATATCCGGTCACGCTATGACGAGGTTATGGACTATTTGTTCGCTTTGTGCGGCTTCTCCTTTGGTATATTTCGGGCTCTATTGCTTATAAGCATCTCCTCTTGGGCTGCGGCTTCTCCTCCTCGGTCAGACTTGACCTCGCTCATCTGGTTCTGATTAAATTATATCAGAGCGGCTAAGGAAGTCCTCGCTACGTTGTATCACTTTATGTTTTGATTGTTGGATTTCCTGTCCTGGGATTTCGGATCGTTACAAGTCGCTGTTTACAATGAGGGTTTGTTTATGCGGTTGCTAGCTCATCCTGTTAGATCATTGTTATTGGTCTACTGTTGCCTGGTTACCGCCGGGGTTTGGAGCCGTTGTCATGGTAAACCATGATATCACAAGTGTGACTTCCACGTTCCGCTATCTGTGCACCATTTTTGGCTCGGAGAAGATTATTAGATAATTTTTTCGATGGTTCTGTGGCATTAATATTATTCTGTAGCATCTCTCACATTTACTTGCTGTATCCACCGAGGGCTTGTTCTCACCGCTCTAACGATGTATACCAATTAGACAAAACTTTAACCCCTTGCTGTCAGAGATGTTTTGAGACATTGGAGTCATAAAAGTTTTGCTTCACTGAGCTGCGAGAGCCATAACTTGTCCGTCGTTGCTGTCGGCTGTAGAAGAGCTTGTTTTTTGCAGGGTGAGGTGTATTTTTTTTATGGACATCATTTGTGGGGTTCATATATTGTTTGGATAAACTTTTATATATTTAGGAAGAATGGGAAAGAACGCACAATTCCCACATTTTTAGGTTTTGTGACATGTCAACTGTATTGAGCCGATCAACACGTTTACAGCAATACCAAATCTATCTCTCATATGTTTTTGTCTGTTCTTTATGTGCGACCAAACGACCGGACCGATTCTCACCAAATTTGGCATACAAGTACATCAGGTGCCCGGGAAGGTTTTAGACCCGGTCTCAGCTCTCTAGGACATACCGTTCCTGAGATACATTATTCCCAAAAAAATGACCTGCGTTAGCCAATACAAGCCTTTCACTCATATTCCAACTGCCACACACACGGTCACATGTCACTTGTCAGCCAATAGAAGCTCGCTGGTGCTTAGTCTCCACATGCACACAGCTTTACTCCACCTTTCCATAACAGGTTTTTCCACAGATATCCAAGCTGAGTTACACATGATCACATCTTCAAGACATAAGAGTGTCACCACTAAGATGGTTAGAGAAAATCATTAAAATTCTGTGTTTTTTTTAAATTAGTTGGCTTTGCATAAATGTTTCACTTTTAATATAGACTTTATCGAAATGTCTTTCCCTCAGCCTGAAATGAGGACCTTACCTCTATGAAGTGCGCACATCTCAGTGGGCACTGCCTAAACAGATATTCTTTATATTACCATTGTTACATAATGATTGTGCCGCTGTGTATACCCTGTATATAGTGTGCATGCTTCCAGTTAGATATTTACCCTTGTAGGGGCTAATCCATTGAGGATGGAGGTATACCCCTTCTTTTGGGAGAGCTTGATCCAGTCCAACCCACTGTTGGCTGGGGTAAGGGGACTTTTAGAATTAGCATTGTAGTGCATTGCTAACAATACTGTGCAAGCAGCCAATTTCCTGTGACCTGTGCGCCTGCGCAGTCTGCTCTGCCCGAGGCCTAGAAGTTACGTCATTGAAGATGACGCTGCGGATGAAGGAGGAGGCGCTAGAGAGAGTTCTCTGGCAGCGGTCAGGACGCCCCCATTGCTGTTTGAGCGCTGGGGCCCGCCCCCATTGTTGCGAGATAACTCATTTGCATACCGGTAAAAAACGGTATTTCTAAGGAACAGCGCAGCGGAGACCATGTCTAAAGGCAAGAGACGAATAGCCTTTCTAAAGACTATTCCGACGTCTTATCCACAAAGAAAAAAAAAAAAAAAAAAAAAAGGTTTTAATGGTAGAATCCCTTTAACTAATCACATCCTTGCACAGGCTTTAGAATGGCTGTCCCACACCTACCTTTAGTATGTAGATTGCTTCAGTGGTTTCTGAATAAGTCCGTTTTTATTCATATGCTAATTAGACTGGTGCACCATGCATTGTGCACCCTCTTTGCTATTGTTTCCTATGGGTGTATACAGCACAGGCTGCTGATGATGACTCCGCTTCCTGTTTGCACACACATAGGAGATAATAGCAGGGACGAGTGCTGCTGGGAACTTCCTGTGCTGGCTGGAGCTCATTAGCATATGAATAAAAACGGACTTATTCAGAAACCACTGAGGCAATCTACAGACTAAAGGTCGGTGCGGAATAGCCAATGCAAGGATGGGATTAGTTAAAAATGACTTTTCCCAGTGATAGAGCCCCTTTAAGATCTGGGGTCACCATCATCGCGCCGTCCTGCAGAATACCGGTGAATGCCAGAGCAAAAGCCATAAGAGAGGCACAAGCGCAGTGTTTCTCTAATTCCACCCCGTCCTGATATTATTTCCAGCTTTCCAGTACTTTGTAGGGAATAGTAAATAGTGTCATTACAAAGTACAATGTGTCCTGTAAAAGTGAAGCCCTTGTGCGGCTCTAAGAACGGAAACATTAAAAGTGATGAGGTTTGGAGGGCGGGAAATAAAAAATGAAAATAGTAAAATGGCTGAAACGGGAAATGCAAATTATATGTTAATAACAACATGTGACAAAGACTGAGTGACAGTGGTCAGAGGAAGCCAAACTATGTCACATCATGTCACTTTATGTCACACTTTGCTGAGGCAGTGTGAACAGCAGCTGAATACCCCCCTGCTTATCTATGAGACCATTCATGAGGATCCAGGGGCTTGTACATGTGTCGTCTGTGCTGTCAGTGTAATACATATTCTCTGTATATAGATCAGGATCAGCAGCGTCTTGTTTCCTGCCTGATATCTTGTATCCAACCACTAGATGGCGATACTGACAAAGGTTTAAAGGCCCCTTAGTTTTCTCTTAAAGAGGACCTTTCACCATATCCGGGCACAGGCAGTGTTATATAGTGCCAGAAAGCTGACAGTGCGCTGAATTCAGCGCACTGTCGGCTTTCCCGATCTGTGCCCAGTGTGAAGAGCTTACGGCCCGGTACCGTAGCTCTTCTATGGTCAGAAGGGCATTTCTGACCATTAGCCAGAGACGTCCTTCTGCCTCGCGGCGCCAATCGCGCTGTGCTGTGGAGCCGGGAGGAACGCCCCCTCCCTCTGCTCACACAGCTCGTCCATAGGCAAGTATTATCAGGAGAGGGAGGGGGCGTTCCTCCCGGCTCCACAGCACAGCGCGATTGGTGCCGCGAGGCAGAAGGACGTTCCTGGCTAATGGTCAGAAACGCCCTTCTGACTGTAAAGCGCTACGGTACCGGGACCGATAGCACTTTACACCGGGCACGGATCGGGAAAGCCAACAGTGCGCTGAATTCAGCGCACTGTCAGCTTTCTGGCAGTATATAACACTGCATGTGCCCAGATATGGTGAAAGGTCCTCTTTAATGAAGTGACAGTTATTAAAGGGACGCTGCCGCCCCCAGTATCTGTTCTGGCCCTGTTCGCTGTTAGATCTGGGGATATGTCCCTGCATTAATCTTCCCTTCCTTCTCTCTGAGAGCTCCGGCTGAAGTTACATCCGGCTCCAGTATCTGCAGGGCGGCTTGGACTTGTTTGGATGTTAGTCGAGGTTCTTTATCCGCCATCCGCACAATCTTGCGGTGAAATCTCTGGTCAATGTTTCTTTTGCGGCCACATCTAGGGAGGTTAGCCACAGGGCCATGGGCTTTACACTTCTTACTGACACTGCGCACGGTAGACACAGGAACATTCAGGGCTTTGGAGATGGACTTGTAGCCTTGAGATTGCTCACGCTTCCTCACAATTTTGCCTCTCAAGTCCTCAGACAGTTCTTTGGTCTTCTTTCTTTTCTCCATGCTCAATGTGGTCACACAAGGACACAGGACAGAGGTGGAGTCAACTTTAATCCATTTCAACTGGCTGCAAGTGTGATTTAGTTATTGCCACCACCTGTTAGGTGCCTCAGGTAAGTAACAGGTGCTGTTAATTACACAACTTACAGAAGCATCACATGATTTTTCAGACAGTGCCAATACTTTTGTCCACCCCCTTTTTATGGTTGCTGTGGAATTAGATCCAATTTGGCTTTGTGACAATTCTTTTTGTGGTTTTCCATTGAAGACAAATTAATTGAAGATAAAAATACCAAAAAATTTGTGATTGCAATCATTTTCTGGAAGAAACGGAGTATTATCTGACAGAATTGCAGGGGGGGGGCAATACTTTTGGCCAACACAGTATCACCAGGATAGGCTATGACTCGTTAGTGGGCGGAGCCACACGGGACTGTGTGCTTGCTGCAAGCTGCCGGCAATGGGGGCTGCTGGGTGATAAAGAGAGAAGAGACAGCATGTGTGAGCAAGAGGGGGGGGACTAGGGGCAGATGTAGGGGGGCAGTTACACTGAATACACATGGAGGGTGACATTAAACTGGGGCAGCTGGAGGAGGATATTAAACCATGGAGGGGGACATGTCTGCTTCTAGTTGCCCCCAGTTTAATGTCCCCATCAACTATCCCCACAGTTTAATGTCCTCCTCCAGGTGCCCCAGTTTAATGTCCCCACTAGTTTCTACTGGTTTATACTGGGGCACCAGGAGAGGGACTAAATACTGTGGGACATTTTGAGGGTGACGTTATAATGTGGGGGAGGGGGTGTATAATGTTAGGGTGACTGTAGGAGGATTTTACTTTGTGGGGCTCATAGAAAAATGATTGAGAATGGGCGGAGTCAGCGTAGAAATGGGTGGAGCTAAATTTGCCACAGTGCGCATGGCCCTCTAGAACCATTACAATTTCTCATGTGGCCCCATGGGAAAATTAATTGCCCACCCCTGTATTAGAGAGACCCTCCGGGGTATTCACCTGCTCACTGGTGGGCCCCTCCGAGCCTGACTACTGGTGCAATTGTTGCTTGTTAGTTCTCCATAGACTTTATTATAGGAGGAGGCGCTGCTCAGACTGATGGAAGGAAACAGCAAATAAGAAGAACATAAAGTCGCCTTCGGCTGTAATAAAAGCAATGTACATGTGATAGGTTTATAATAATGTACAGACACTGTATAATGTACAGTCATACCTACAGGGATAGAGGGATCACCAGTGTGTCCGTCCTATAGTAAGTTATTGCTTATTCTAACTCTGCTTTACAAGGAGACAAAGGATGGAATAGAAGACAAATCTCCTACAGACATGCACTACTGCAAGTGTCCCACTAGGGGTCGCCCCAGCTCAGACAGTACAAATGCAGCATCCAGGGGCGAGCTGTCTACTTGTCCAGGTGCTTTCAGGCTCCAATAGTCAGAATTTTGTCTCCCTGAGTCCGGAGCACATTGCTATTAGTTTTATGGTAGAATACCGGGCGCTGACGTGATCACATATATATATATATATATATATATATATATATATATATATATACACAAGGGGGGACCTAAAAGTTTCCAGGAAAGTTGTTTTCGAAGCGTGTATTTATTTTTGTGTATAAAACATTTTTTAAACTCATCTACTTTGATGTGTGCAAGCGCCTCTGTCGTTTTCCTCTTCACCTTCTCCAAGTCGGCGAAACGCTTCCCCTTGAGTTTCCTCTTCATTTGTGGGAATAAAAAGAAGTCCCTGGGAGCCATATCAGGTGAATAGGGTGGGTGGGGCAAGACAGCCATGCCGATTCTTGCCATGTAAGTGGTCACCGAGATGGCAGTGTTGGCTGGGGCATTGTCGTGGTGGAAAAACCAATCACCAGGCTGCCACATTTCGGGCCTTTATCGCCGCACACTGTTGCGCAACCTCTTAAGAACTCCCAAGTAGAAAACCTGGTTGACGGTCTGACCTATTGGAACGAATTCCGAGTGCACAATCCCTTTTGCATCGAAGAAACAAATGACCATTGTCTTCACGTTGGACTTCACTTGACGAGCCTTTTTGGCGCGGGGCGAGGTTGGCGTCTTCCAGTGGCGTGATTGTTGTTTGGTTTCTGGATCGTAAGCATAGCACCAAGCACCAATTTTAGAAAAAAGTTCTGGGTCGGTTTCTGTGCCCTAAGCCAACAATTTTGCCCAAAAAGTTGTTGCATTGGTGCAGGAGATGAGATACTTTACCCCCCAGTAATAAGCCCCCTCACCCAGCTTTCCACAGACTCTGACATGTGGGCGGTCTTGTCTGCGGAGCCTTAGACTGATTCTCTGGTGCTTTTATTTGTTGCTTGCGCCCCTTCTTCCAGAAGTACTGGACACTTTGCCTTTGGCTATTGATATAAGTAAACTGTCAAGTGGGCGGTCCCTAATACCCATTGTCCGGCTCAGCCTCGTCTCAGGGCAGTAGACGCCGCCCAATTGACAGTTCATTAGAAATAGTCACATTTATAATATACTAGCTGCGGTGATTGTAGCAGTGGGTATATACAGGCGCGGGTAAGGTTTTGGTACTGTGTATAAGGGATGGGATATGAAATGTAACTTTGTATCTTGTTGTTGCTGTAATTCTGAGAGCACATGAGACTTTTGTGATAAATG
This sequence comes from Leptodactylus fuscus, assembly GCF_031893055.1. NCBI lineage: Eukaryota > Metazoa > Chordata > Amphibia > Anura > Leptodactylidae > Leptodactylus > Leptodactylus fuscus. The sequence goes on along the minus strand of NC_134271.1, from coordinate 3,244,762 downwards.
TAATTTGTATTTCAGCCGCTATACGGTGTTGGTATAAACTGTACATGGTGTCTTTGGGACAGAGGTATTACAAGTGAATATACTTGGATACACGACGTTGTATGATTTGTTATTTTCGGCCAGTACATGTCAGTTTTGGGCACAGGAGACTCTGGAGCAGCCACATACAGTTGTCCATGTGAGGAGCCTGGTGTGGTAAATGTATTCCGGCTACTCTCAGCGTTTGTCCTTGGGATTTATTAATGGTCATTGTAACTTAAGGGGAAATTGTAGTCGTGTGAATTGTAATGGGAGATTATTTGGTATAATTGGGATGCGCGGGGTTAACACACTGTCACCTGTAGCTGCTCCTGTAAGAATAGTGGCTGCAATGAGATTTGTTCCTAGTTGTGTGACCCGTAGCCTCGCGCCATTACACAATCGGGGGCATCCAGATTACACAGGAGTAGAACAGGGACGCCAATCGTCAGTTCTAGTTTATGTGAAAGGACGCCGAGTAATTGTAAGGTGGGCAGTAAGGCAGATCGGTGACATTATTATCCACCGTTACGTGTTCGTGGTGGGTTGAAACGGTACATGGGAGTATACAGGCCAGAAGTAGTCCCAATGCAAACATGCTATCGGAACTTACCAGTGTCATTGGCGCGGAGACCTAGGGAAGGTGGATGGATCGTGACGAGGAAACAGCAGTGAGGCGAGAGTGTCGTCGGGGAGTGTGGCGGGCTGGAGAGAGTAGTTCGGGTGCTGCGGCCTACGGTGGAGGCGCAAAATGGTGGCGTGCTGTAAACACGTTCTGTAGGTGGCTAAGATGCGCATGCTCCTGGCAACACAGTGGAGTGGCGGGGTGGGCGGTGTCGCGGATCGTCAGAGCGGTGGGGGTTGACAAACATGGCTGCCTTAAAGAGGTAGCCTCCTGGAGTATCGTTAAGGTGAGGGGCAAAGTGGTAAAGTATATGTATATGAGATTGTGTGGGGTTAGGGGCGAGGCTGGAGAGGGCAATATGAATTTTGTGGCTTGCTATGGTCCAAAGTGTGTGAGATTGCAGAGATGGTGATGTGGGTTTAGGTTTTGTGGGGGTCCTGGCACAAACGTATGTGTGCTATTGTGACGAAAAGTAGCCTATTGCGCAATCCTGTGTAGTAACTATGTTTGTGGAAAATTTCAGCCAAATCGGTGGAGCGAGTTTTGCGTGATTGAGGAACAAACATCCAAACACACAAACATCCAAACACACAAACATCCAAACTCACAAACTTTCACATTTATAATATTAATAGGATTCAACAGAAAAGTAACTGAGATAAATATTCTGGATAAATCGAGTCTAAGGATCACACATTAGGGAACTGTTCACAAGACGCTGGTTTGGCCAGCAGATGTATAGCATACCTGTATGTCCTGAATGGGGAGGGAGAGTAAGATGGAGACGGAAAACTGAGGGAGGCGCAGAAGAAAAGGATTAGGCATATAGGAATCCAGAGGCAGAAATAATACTCAGGAACTGGCACCATTACTGAACTGTGACATCATAATACTGTGAGTGACATCATTATATTGTCTTCATATACTGTCACAGTGAACTGAGTGACCTTTGTATTGTGTATTATCTCTGTACTGTGACATCACTGTGTATTATAAGTATAGTGGGACCCTCAGGGTTACGTGTTACACTCCTTATCAGACAGAGCATTGTGCAGATTCCCGTATTAGCGTTCAGTGCCTGCAGATCTCCTTCAGTACACAGTTTTGATGGGGGGGGAGGGGGGTGATACTAGTCGGGTCCCTACAATATGGGTGTCCTGGAGTAACTTTCGGGTCATGTAACCTCCTAGCTGAGCCCTCTCTTGCACCTCTCTCCTCTGTAAGGAGCGGCTGCCAATAGTAACATTCGGAGGATCCTGGACACAATGTAGATAAGGGAGTGGAGAGAGAAATATCCTCTCCGTGTTTATAGCGCCGGATCGTTTATCATGAGCTCACCGCATCCTGATCGGGTTTTGTTATGATCTACGACAGGACATTAAACAGAGGATCAGAACAAAGCTAAAAAGGACAAACCAATTACAGAACAAGATAAATGGAGGCCGCGCCGCGCTCCTGGGGGAAGCCGACAAGACCGCTAGAAAGGGAAATGTCAACCGCGCGCCGCAGATGGAGTGGAACTAAGTGCAACATTGAAAAATCCCATCTATTATGGAAGACGTATGTGCGCAGCGGACATTGGAGAGCGGCCATGGTGTCCACAACTGCTCTGATAACTCGTTCTGCAGCTCGTATCTGCACCGCTAAGACTTCCATCAATTCAAGAGCAACGAAGACGTCAGAGCAGATTTACTCATGAAAATGTGCCAGAATTCTGGTGTAATTCACACAAACAACTCATGGCTTACACTTAAAGGGGCTCTCCAGGGAGGCGTATAGCACTGACTCCCCACAAGCTCTAATGCAGAAGAGCCATTGGTTGGCTCTGACCCCAGGTCACATGATCCGATCTAGGACCCGACCCTCTGCTCGTTCAATGTCCTCCCTCCTCCACGTTCACTGCTATTACTTGTACTATGGGGTTTTACCATTTAATGATGTTCCCCAGAGTTCCCAACCATCCTGGATCCGACGGGACAGTCCTGATTTTACACTGTCGTCCCACTGTACATGATAGCTGATGGTTTGTCCCGCTACGCCCCTGAAGGGTTAGGTGAAGGCTAAATGGTAGATGCTAAACCTAGCGGGCTAAAGGACCTCCGATGATGTCATGACCAAGTGCTAAGACTGGGCGGAGCGATTCTGGATACTACAGGGCAGTATGGCGGTACATAGAGAAAGGAAGCTGCTGGGAACAGAGACTGATGGAAGGCAAGGAGGAGAGAAGAGACAGCAGGTGTGAGCAAGAGGGGCGAACTGGGGGCAGAGGTAGGGGCAATTAAACTGAAGGCAGATGAAGGGGCAACTAAACTGGGGGCAGATGAAGGGGGCAACTAAACTGGGGGTAGATGAAGGGGGCAACTAAACTGGGGGCAGATGAAGAGGGCAACTAAACTGGGGCAGATGAAGGGGCAATTAAAATGAAGGCAGCTGAAGAGGGCAATTAAACTAGGGGCAGATGAAGTGGGCAACTAAACTGGGGGCAGATGAAGGGGCAACTAAACTGGGGGCAGATGAAGGGGGCAACTAAACTGGGGCAGATGAAGGGGCAATTAAAATGAAGGCAGCTGAAGAGGGCAATTAAACTGGGGGCAGATGAAGGGGCAACTAAACTGGGGCAGATGAAGGGGGCAACTAAACTGAAGGCAGCTGAAGAGGGCATCTAAACTGGGGTCAGATGAAGGGGAAAACTAAATTGGTGGCAGATGAAGGGGGGACTATTAGACAATGTGATAAATCTGGTGCAGTTTAAGGCCGGCCCCCACGTGGTCTAAGCGCCACAGTTACACATTGCAGAAAAATACGCACAGCGGGAATGCTGCAATTTCCAAACCCGTTTCGTTTTTGGAAATCACATCATATCAATGACACCTCTGGAGTACTCTGCAGAGTTTTTGTGAAAAGCGCTCCGAATTTACTGTCACAATCTAATTTGTGTAGCCCCCTAAATAAAAGCCCACGAAGGGTCCAAATCTCCTCCCTCACGAGTAATAGTTGTGTGTAGGGCCCTTTAATAGGAGTATAAACGTAACTCTGTGACCAGAAACCATGCAGAGATAGTCATCGTTATATGGAAATCAGTGTTCAGGTGCACTGGGGGCGGGGCCTGATTTACCAGATTTACCTACAGTTAGCGGCAAGTGCTCCAGATGCAATTTTTTTCTTTGTCTGCATCACAGTCTTCTGTAGGAAAATCTGGCCATTCAGGCCCCGCCCCCAGTGCACTTAAAGGCTGATTTGCATATCCATAAAACGATGGTTATCGCTGCATTGTAACTGTTTGTGTCACAGACCCCGACATGGCCCTATTTTTGGGAGACATTTAGACCCGGACAGACTCCCTTTCCATATTATTAGCCTCCACACGCGGTTTCTATTGGATTTTATTGGATGTCGGCCTATATAAGGCACCAGAGGCAATGTGTGTGTCACACGTGTGCACATGATGTCTCGGCATGACTACATATTACTAATAGTGATGAGCTCAGGCTTTTCCGTGTCCTGCTTTTCTTTCTTCAGATAATGAGACCCTTTTATTGCTTTTTGCTGAAACCATCTGCAGAGAATTCCCGGCATACTTCCCCGGGGATACAGCACCCATGTTGTCTGCCTATATGGACAGCGCCTTACAAACGAGGGCTTGTCTTGTGCATCTGTGTGAGATTGGGGGGTGCAAAGCCGGAAGCCCGAAAATAGGTTTAGTTAAAAGCCTCTTGTGTGGACCCTGCGTGATCCACACACTGAGAGCAAGGACCGGCCTGGACTTCATTTACCACTGGAGTGTGGAAGTTCTGGGGTCTGCAACAAGTACAAAGGATAATGCCTGGAGCAACGGACGGCTGATTCCTTCCAGATGTGTTCCCAAGCAAACAAATAGTAAAAAGTGATCATGGAAGTGAGTGCGGAGAGAGGGGGAGGGGATGACTTCTCTCACTACCATAACAAACCTTACAGCCAAGTACAGATAGTGTCTGAGCCCCGGAGACCTGGAGCAACATCATGACATTATAGGATACAAAATGACCAGCGAGACGAGTACGACGATACATTGTATCTACCAGGAGAATGCGCAAGAACTTCAGGGACCAGATTAGGACATTTCGGATGACCTCAGATCACTCACTTATTTCTATGTATCACATATCTGCTTTGGGCAGGGCTCTCTGCTAATGTCTCTGGTTAGATGACCGGCTTAGGCTTTTACATGGTCGCCCGAATATTCCTTGATCCCAGCGGCATAATGTGAATTTCCTGAACCCCATTGCAAACTCTGTACCAGACCCCACAACTATAAGATGTTGTTTGTATTACTGGATTCCTCATATTGGGAAGAGACACCTTAAGCCGCATGGACATGGAGGACTCCGGACTGGAAAATCCTGTCTGTCTGTCATGGGTTGGATTTCCCAGCCCAAACTCCATCCTGTGACCCGGACGTCTTACTTCATAGTGATCTACGATTATAAGAGTTGCGGCCTCACCATGACTATCCTGTGCCATACTGTATATACTGTATATAGTAGACTGTGGAGAGGAACTCCTAGTATCAATGATCTCCATTCTGCAGGGAGTCCGAGTCTGGGTGTCCACAAAACATATGGATTAGATTTTCAGGTCCTGACTCCTTTGTGTGCATTGGGTGTTATGGGCCCCCCAAAAACTCCTGGGCCCGGATCGCACCTTCTGCAACCCCTGTTTCACTTGGCATAAAGATAACCAGCAATCAAGTAACAAATTATAAAATGTCCATCTTTATATCAACAATAATGTGAAGTGTATGAGCAGAGGGAGAGCGGACATTGCACAAGTGACCATTCCTATGAACCCTCTCACGATCATTGCTACATTTTGAGGAAAGTGTTACAGTGTTATGCTGGGCGCAAACCTTAAAAAGTTGCAATTTTTGCATCCAAATTCTGACTTGTCAAAAAAGTTGCAACTTTTTTCAAAGCTTTCACATTAGTTTTATGAAGCACAATTATGATAATTCAGCCCCTATGTGTCTCCTTTCTTACAGGTAGAGCGCCACTCCTGTTCATGGGTTGTGTCTGGTATTACAGTGAAGTTGCACAGACACAACAATGGACAGGTATGGGGCTATTTCTGCAAAAAGCAGGCATGTTTTTGTTACTCTGGAACTCCTTTAAGTTTCCGTCGGTGAAATTGGCAAAATAAAGACATTAAAATCCCCCCCTGGATCAGCCCTGTGTTTGCTCAGGTCACCCCTGGATAGGTCTGTGCACTTTGAGGTGGACTTTTATAAGTTAAATGGACCAATGTAGCTGTAGCAGAGAAGGATCAAGGTGGGCCGGACATGGACAAGGACTTGAAGCAGGAAATCCTGGAGCCTTATGATAATTCAGAGGTGTGGATCCAATTAAGACTGGCGTACAGAGTGTCAGTCTTCATAAATTGTTGATCGTACATCTCCCCATGTAATCAGGGACATGTTACCGACCATATTGTCAATGAACCATCATCCTAATGAATATTCGATCACATACAGTGGCCATGAATGTACCGCACAGATGGAACGAACAAACACGGATCGGCATGCTGATATCGTCAATTGGTGGAAGATTTGCCCATGGAAATTTTATTCTGCCATAAAAAATGTGATAACCCAATATCCATCAGGACGGACAATAAAACATCCTCCGCCTCCGTTCACATCTGTGTATTCGGTCGCAGTATCTGCCTGACAATGTCCTGCACGGAGCACCGAGAGCTTTTTCCTCTGCTGGTTTCAGTTTTATAACTGCGGATCCCATTCTACTCGGCGTCCCTGGGTTTCCGCTATTTTATCCGTCTGCGCTCCGTTATTTTTGTTCCTCCGACGGATCCGAATAACGGAGAGGCAATGCCAGTGTGAACCAGGGAATGACCTGAGATATAGCCACAGCTCTGTGCATGTGAGAAGAACCTTTCCTCCTCCTCCTCCTCCTCCTCAGCCAAAGTTTTTGCACTTTGACCACTTTTTGTACCTCACCAGGAGGTTCCTTCTGGGGTCTCGAGCGTTACAGATACTTGTTTATGTTGACTTTGTTTAGTAACGGAAAGTTTTGCAGACAAGTCTTGAGGCTCTTGGAGGAGCCGTCCAGAGTCGCACACACGCACACTACATGGGAGCGCACACTTGCGCAGAGCAGATATAGACACACGCAATCTTGGCACATCAGAGAGTGTGACATCTGGGAGCGGATAGAGAGATCTGCATCTGGCAAAGCTTTCTATCCGTTCCCAGATGTCACTGTGGGGCCACTTCCTTCTTACTATGATGTGAGGGGCTCCTATCCCATCAAATTCATCAGCAGCAGAGCGGAGAGGGAGAAAGTGAGTCAAAGGAGGGAGAGCTAGAGAGAGGGGAGGATGGAGAGTTTTCCAAGGTGATAGCTTGGGATGGGACACTGCTAAGGAAGGAGACGCATTAGAGGAGAAGGAGCAAAGAAGAAAACCAACATCTTACAGATAGAAGGAAGACAGAGGGCGGCTGATGATCAGGGGCCACCAAAGGGCCAGAGGATGTCAATGAAGCTCAGGCAAGGAGCAGAAGGTCTCTAGGCTCACCGTGCACAGGCGGACACAGGATTATTTTTGGAGTAAAGGTGACATTAGAGAGGAGAGACACTGCCAGGAGATCCCACTCACTATTGGTCACTGCTGGATTTGGGGCTGGTTCGAGAGCTCATCATGATCCCATTTTGGATGAGGGTGTCCTGCATACTCCTCCTAACTGCTGGAAAAGAAGGGAGAATTTACAACGGGAGGAAGAAGCTGCCAGCCCTGACAGCACAGAGGTACATTGACACAGCAAGGGTGACTCAGACAAAGTCAGATTCTGGAACAAGGATCTGCAGACATGCGCAGAGTCAGGGCTGCAATCCATGAGGATGGCCGGTGCTGGCTGCTCCCCCAGTGCACTGCACTCACATGTATCTGGGCTGAAGGACATCAAAGTGTTTGTATCAGACTGCGCTGGGATCCCTGGGATGGTATTACCCGGATTACACAGAAAAGCTGCATTACACTCTGATGAGAGAGCAGGGGGAAGTGTTATAGTGCGGCAGGCTGTGTAATGGTGATCACGTGGCTGGCAGGGGGCAGAAGTATAATGGTGCTATTCTGGGGGCACCGAGCCTGGCACTGCTGTGCTATATAAGTATACTGGGATTATTCTGGGGGCACTGCTGTGCTATATAAGTATACTGGGATTATTCTGGGGGCACTGCTGTGCTATATAAGTATACTGGGATTATTCTGGGGGCACTGCTGTGCTATATAAGTATACTGGGATTATTCTGGGGGCACCGAGCCTGGCACTGCTGTGATATATAAGTATACTGGGATTATTCTGGGGGCACTGCTGTGCTATATAAGTATACTGGGATTATTCTGGGGGCACTGCTGTGCTATATAAGTATACTGGGATTATTCTGGGGGCACCGAGCCTGGCACTGCTGTGATATATAAGTATACTGGGATCATTCTGGGGGCACTGTTGTGCTATATAAGTATACTGGGATTATTCTGGGGGCACTGCTGTGCTATATAAGTATACTGGGATTATTCTGGGGGCACCGAGCCTGGCACTGCTGTGATATATAAGTATACTGGGATCATTCTGGGGGCACTGCTGTGCTATATAAGTATACTGGGATTATTCTGGGGGCACCGAGCCTGGCACTGCTGTGCTATATAAGTATACTGGGATTATTCTGGGGGCACCGAGCCTGGCACTGCTGTGCTATATAAGTATACTGGGATTATTCTGGGGGCACTGCTGTGCTATATAAGTATACTGGGATTATTCTGGGGGCACCGAGCCTGGCACTGCTGTGATATATAAGTATACTGGGATCATTCTGGGGGCACTGCTGTGCTATATAAGTATACTGGGATTATTCTGGGGGCACCGAGCCTGGCACTGCTGTGATATATAAGTATACTGGGATCATTCTGGGGGCACTGCTGTGCTATATAAGTATACTGGGATTATTCTGGGGGCACTGCTGTGCTATATAAGTATACTGGGATTATTCTGGGGGCACCGAGCCTGGCACTGCTGTGCTATATAAGTATACTGGGATTATTCTGGGGGCACTGCTGTGATATATAAGTATACTGGGATTATTCTGGGGTCACTGTGCCTGGCACTGCTTTGATACTATTTTGCGGACACTTATTCTTCCTGCAATAAGGACACTGGAACTGTAAAGGGTATTGTATGTTATGGGGCATTGTGGCTGTGCCTATAGTAATGGCTGCTCTATGTTATGGGTCACTGTGATTGGCATTATTATGGGTGCACATTGGGTTACACTACAAACGCCGGTCATGAGAGCGGTGACCGCACTGTATACATTGTAAATGAGGACACTATGGTGTACGCTATACTAAGGGATATCTGGATGCAATGTTATGCTAGCTGAGTTTGTGTGGGGTATTATAACTGTGGCTGTTATAGTATATGGCTGCTCCTGTTATGGGGCATTGTGACCGGCCATATTATAAGGGTACTGTGTGTTACAATGGTATCTCAATGCTGTGGCTTGGATTGTTATGGGTCACTGTAGCTGGCTATATTAAAGGACCAATGTTCTGGGAGTCTGTTACTAGAACCCAGCATTTCAGCCCAGTGCAAAAAAGCTTTTTGGAGCAACGAGGGTGTTACAATTGCTCCAAATAGCTCATTGGATTTAGTTATGGGGAATGCATTGCTGAGAAGGTTATAGAGGCGCCATGTTGGGTACTGTTACTCCAATGTTATGAGGGCACTGTGGCTCGGTCTGTTATGGGGCATTGTGGATGTTCTATGGCCACTTTGTATCTTGGGCACAATGGCTTACACTGTTGCAGGGTCACTGTAATTCAGTCTCTTGCTGTGGCTGGCACTGTTATGAGGGCACCGTGGCCAGCTCTGTGGGATGTGCTATAGGGCATCAGATATACCTGTTCCTCTTTCTCATCTCTAATAAGATTAAGGCTACACGACTGAATATTACTGTGACCCCATGTAACACCTTCACTAATGTAAGTGAAAACCTGAAGGTGCTGCAATGCTGCGACTTCTAGTTGCAAAAAAATCAAGCACTGCCGATCATGTAATGAGCGTTGCGACCAAAGTCTACATGTTGTGGACCTAGCTAAATGTCCAATAACAATGATGCCCAACTATATCCAGCCACAGTAGAGACACTACACTATAATGTCATTGTGTCCAGGCCTATATACGCCTCTGTGTGTGCAGGATATGGATCTATGTTAGGCCGAGGCCACACATTGCAGAGGAGCTGATGGTTTTGTTACAGATTTTGCTGCATTTTTTGAGCCAAAGTCAAGGAATGGGAAACATCTAGGAAGTTCTTATATTTCTCCTTCCTGCTAATCTGCTCCTGGCATTGGCTCAAAAGTCCACAGCAAAATCTGCAAAGACTCAGCCCAATGGCACAAAGACATCTGAATGCAGCCCATTCGCACCCTGTTATTTGCTATCTGTAAGGCCCACTCGAACCCTGTTATTTGCTATCTGTAAGGCCCACTTGCACCCTGTTATTTGCTATCTATTTCCGGGTTAATTTTTTGGGCTTTAGGGAGCAAAATTTCTGTGCCAGCAGTCACTGGTATGTTTAGTAATCAAAGTGTGATGGGGCCCGGGGTTTACTGAGAGCCCACCCAGAGATTCTTGCGCATGCGCATTGCCGACAGTGTAACTGAGACCATTACTGGGCCCATCCGCAGTGAAGGAGTCCAGAAAACAGTCGAGTATAAAGAGATAATGTGAGAGTAACCATATGTCATATTTGTTATTAAATGAGGTTGTCCAGTCATGATAACGTCTTTGTAGACTGAACCTGGGATCAGGACAATAAATGGCTGACAAAACTGCTCTGTAATAGAAGGGATGCCAAGGGAGCAGACCACCCACCCCCTATGAAATCCATGCACCCTAATATAAATCTGCAATAATGTAATACTATAGCACTTCATAGATAAAGGCTTTTTGTATCTCTAGTATCTTCCTTGGCGATCATGTCCATAGTCTTCTGCTTGAATATTTACATGTTTAGGTGCATTATATGTAATTTCTTTATATCCATGTGAGTACCATGGACAGAGCTTACAGGGTTAGTACATTGACTGTATATAATGTAGATATAACTGCACTTATACACCTATGTACTCTATATGTATAGAATTATCACTGTATGTTATTTTGATACATTTTTTCACCTGTTTTATGTCTTTCTTGACCCTGCAGAATGCGTGCTGGACCTCACGTCTGCTTCTCAGGTATGGGCAATGGCTGTTGTCCAGGCTGGACACTTTCACCAGGCACCGGACTTTGCCTTCAGCGTAAGTTTCCTGCAGTCAGTCAAGTATTGTCAATGAATGTCTGTTCAGCTACTTCTCATGGTCTAATTTAGCCTCATATTATAATTAAAATGGAAAAAAAACAAATATATTCAGAAATCTCTCTGAGCCATGTCCTTCCTCTTCATCCTCACTGCTCTATGTCCGGCTGTAAGACAACTGGCTGGAGCAACAACCTCGGCTGTAAGACAACTGGCTGCAGCAAGAACCTCCGGCTGTAAGACAACTGGCTGCAGCAAGAACCTCCGGCTGTAAGACAACTGGCTGGTGCAAGTACCTCCATCTTTAAGACAACTGGCTGCAGCAAGAACCTCAAGTTGCAGGACAACTGGCCGGAGCAAGTACTTCTGGATGTAAGACAACTGACTGCAACAAGAACCTCCGGCTGTAAGACAACTGGCTGCAGCAAGAACCTCCGGGTGTAAGACAACTGGCTGGAGCAAGAACCTCCGGATGTAAGACAACTGGCTGCAGCGAGAACCTCCGGGTGTAAGACAACTGGCTGGAGCAAGAACCTCCGGCTGTAAGACAACTGGCTGGAGCAAGAACCTCCGGCTGTAAGACAACTGACTGCAACAAGAACCTCCGGCTGTAAGACAACTGGCTGCAGCAAGAACCTCCGGGTGTAAGACAACTGGCTGGAGCAAGAACCTCCGGTTGTAAGACAACTGGCTGGTGCAAGTACCTCCATCTTTAAGACAACTGGCTGCAGCAAGAACCTCAAGCTGCAGGACAACTGGCCGGAGCAAGTACTTCTGGATGTAAGACAACTGACTGCAACAAGAACCTCCGGCTGTAAGACAACTGGCTGCAGCAAGAACCTCCGGGTGTAAGACAACTGGCTGGAGCAAGAACCTCCGGCTGTAAGACAACTGGCTGCAGCAAGAACCTCCGGGTGTAAGACAACTGGCTGGAGCAAGAACCTCCGGCTGTAAGACAACTGGCTGCAGCAAGAACCTCCGGGTGTAAGACAATTGGCTGGATCAAGAACCTCCGGCTGTAAGACAACTGGCTGGAGCAAGAACCTCCGGCTGTAAGACAACTGACTGCAACAAGAACCTCTGGCTGTAAGACAACTGGCTGGAGCAAGAACCTCCGGGTACAAGACAACTGGCTGGAGTAGGATTCTCCCTGCTATAATCTGTCTACAATAAGACTCATAGCATTTCCCAGTCTTGCCCCCTTTGTGAAGCCCACCCTATCAGCTGGCGAGTAGCCGTACACTGGAGAATAACCATTGTGTTATCTGCTGGATTGTGTCAGGATCATTAAAAAATGCTGCAGACTGACAAATAATGAGGGCGACCATGTTCTTGTTTAGTTTTACCCCTAATTTCTAAGTTTATTGCTCCTTTAAAGAAGATCTTTCATGTCCTCTAACATTGGCGGTGTTATATACCGCTGTTATTCCGATAGTGTGCTGAGTACGGGATCTGCCCCGGTTGCAGAGATATTGGTACCGCTCGTTGTGTTACTGATATTCTTGTCCCAGGGGCCGGCCTTACAGCTCAGGGTGGTGGGGAATGAATTTACTGTCACGTCTGTGTGTAACGCTCTGACCACGACTTCTCTTACCTTGTAGCCCTGTGCGCTTACGGTTGTGGCAGTGGCTTCTGCGTCGCCCCCAATGTGTGCTCGTGCAGAAACGGCCATCAAGGCATCACCTGTACTGGTAATGACATGTCTTACCTGTAGCCAAGTGTCCTCTGTCTGTGCAAAATGTCTGAAGTCTTGTCTCATTACAGATCATTATATCAGTGAACGTGAACTGGAAGATAAAGGTGAGTGACCCGAGTACGGGCAGGGCCATATAGGTGAATGTCCATGTGGGGTATAGACGCCTGCCTGTAGAAATTGTATATAGAGAACTGTTTACGTGGACGCAGTGTAAGCGGGATTACGGTACATGGCAAACACCAATGCATTTATTCTTACGATATCCCTTTAAGTATAAATAAGGTCGATCACTTTCCAATATTAACACTGCAAGGATGAATATTTGCAGACCGAGTATCAGACATTCCTTGTCTTACCTGATCTGATCTATTTCTTTCTGGTCAGGTTATTCTCTCACGTGTCTATCTGCAATGTGTGAACAAGGCTGTACGGTTATTAATGGCGCCACCGTGTGCAGCTGCTTTCATGGCTACACTCTTGGAAAAGATGGGAAAAGTTGTTACGGTAGGTGAATCCATCGCGATCAATGGCAAAGGATGTATCGGGCTTAGTCACAGTATACTGATAAGCTAATGTGTGTGGACATGGCCGGACGCTTTCCTATAGGGGGTGGTAGGGTCAGCCATCTTGGCCAGGAGATAAGACGCTACTAGAGGTGTCCGACAGACTCTCCCCACTTAGTAAAGCCGAGCATGCATGTTACTAGAGGACGGATCTCCACATTCACCTCTGAGCCTTGTCCATGTTCTGAACTATCATACATGACAATAACATCAGCGCAGGATCTGACAACTGACAACATGTCCTGACCGACCCTATAACTATAATGGGCTCCATAGGGTTTCCATCATGACCTCACTGGGACATATTCACACACGGCCCCCTGCTCGCCTTTGTTGTCATGTTTGATGGAGGATCAGATAGAAATGAAATAAGATCCAGATCTGGAGACCATGTGTGGCGTCCGTCGTACCCCATATATCACACGGCATCAAGATACAAGCTTTAGTACTGGACTCCTCCATATGGGATATACATCTGCTTCATATATAATATATAGCATACAGGAAAACAATGGGAACCCCAGGCTATGCCGCCATCGCTTGTATGATGGCGACATATGGATCTACTCCAGTTCTGTACCTAGAGTATACCGTAAACGTGCAGTGCTGTATACACTGATATATACATGCCAGGCCCTATAGGTGTCGGGCGATACTATATAGCACCCCCTGTTTAATGTGTATTTGGAGGTTTCCTGGCACATATAGTCCATGGTTATATTGATGTACATTTTATGGGTTTTCGGTTGTATTAATGTGTTGTTTCTTTCGGTGTCAGACATTGATGAATGTTCCCGACCTCAAGCGTCGAGTCTTTGCCAACAGCAATGTAAGAACAACATTGGAAGCTTCAGATGTTTGTGCTACTACGGATATCAGATCTCTCCCAACGGGCGCTCATGTGTACCCATCAAGCACCCCAATACCATTGCTGGTAAGATACTGTATGAGACCGTATATACTGGGTCATGTATATACTTTATATACTGGGTCAGACAGTCGGGACCAGCAATGTCTTCTCTATAAGTCTGTCTTGGCATTAAGGACCTGCAGCAGGTCCTTAAGTAACTGGTAGCTTCCTCGCAGTAAAGACCAGATCCCTGTACAGGGGCTAAAGGGTGAAAACCTCTGGGAGTGGCCCCAACACCTCAATGTGCACAAGGCGTTGTATGTCCAGACCGGCAGTATATATATATATATATATATATATATATATATATATATATATATACACTCACCAGCCACTTTATTAGGTACACCATGCTAGTAACGGGTTGGATCCCCTTTTGCCTTCAGAACTGCCTCCATTCTTCGTGGCATAGATACAACAAGGTGCTGGAAGCATTCCTCAGAGATTTTGGTCCATATTGACATGATGGCATCACACAGTTGCAGTCGCAGATTTGTCGGCTGCACATCCATGATGTGAATCTCCCGTTCCACCACATCCCAAAGATGCTCCTCTATTGGATTGAGATCTGGTGACTGTGGAGGCCATTGGAGTACAGTGAACTCATTGTCATGTTCAAGAAACCAGTCTGAGATGATTCCAGCTTTATGACATGGCATTGCATTATCCTGCTGAAAGTAGCCATCAGATGTTGGGTACATTGTGCTCATAAAGGGAGGGACATGGTCAGCAACAATACTCAGGTAGGCTTTGGCGTTGCAACGATGCTCAATTGGTACCAAGGGGCTCAAAGAGTGCCAAGAAAATATTCCCCACACCATGACACCACCACCACCAGCCTGAACCGTTACCGATACAAGGCAGGATGGATCCATGCTTTCATGTTGTTGACGCCAAATTCTGAGCCTACCATCCGAATGTCGCAGCAGAAATCGAGACTCATCAGACCAGGCAACGTTTTTCCAATCTTCAATTGTCCAATTTCGATGAGCTTGTGCAAATTGTAGCCTCAGTTTCCTGTTCTTAGCTGGAAGGAGTGGCCCCCGGTGTGGTCTTCTGCTGCTGTAGCCCATCTGTAGCCTCAAAGTTGGACGTACTGTGCGGCGTTCAGAGATGCTCTTCTGGCTACCTTGGTTGTAACGGGTGGCTATTTGAGTCACTGTTGCCTTTCTATCAGCTGGAACCAGTCTGGCCATTCTCCTCTGACCTCTGGCATCAACAACGCATTTCCGCCCCCCACAGAACTGCCGCTCACTGGATGTTTTTTCTTTTTCGGACCATTCTCTGTAAACCCTAGAGATGGTTGTGCGTGAAAATCCCAGTAGATCAGCAGTTTCTGAAATCCTCAGACCAGCCCTTCTGGCACCAACAACCATGCCACGTTCAAAGGCACTCAAATCACCTTTCTTCCCCCCCATACTGATGCTCGGTTTGAACTGCAAGAGATTGTCTTGACCATGTCTACATGCCTAAATGCACTGAGTTGCCGCCATGTGATTGGCTGATTAGAAATTAAGTGTTAACGAGCAGTTGGACAGGTGTACCTAATAAAGTGGCCGGTGAGTGTATATGACATCAGACTAGAAGAGCTTTCTATAGACATCTGTCTCCTGATGTGCCTGCGCCCCGGTGCTGAGCAGATGTGCATCGTAACTCCCGAGCGGTCTCATAATGTCAGACATTAAAGGGCCGGCTCCATATGATTTCTGCAGCTTTAGCAGATAACGTTGCAGGAAGTCGGTGGTGAACATATGTCTAACCTCAGACTGTTATTACAGTCACTGTCATGTAGAGGAAGCCATTACAGAGAACATCATGTTATGTCATTATCTCTCAGCGAGACACAAGGCTTTATCACTGAGACTGTCAGTCAGGTCCAGGACTACATGTACGACCTCCAGACTACTCCCTCTTCTTATATGACCTCCAGACTACTCCCTCTTCTTATATGACCTCCAGACTTCTCCCTCCTCTTATACAACCTCCAGACTTCTCCCTCCTCTTATACAACCTCCAGACTTCTCCCTCCTCTTATACAACCTCCAGACTTCTCCCTCTTCTTATATGACCTCCAGACTTCTCCCTCTTCTTATATGACCAGAAATGTCTGCAAAATGTATCTGGAATAAATTGGAGTGAGAAGTGAGAATACATAGAAGACGATACCAATAGTGACCACTAGAGGGCAGACCATTCATAGAAAAATGTCCCGAATAATGTCACCTCCTGGGACTCCACTGATATGGCCGCACAGTAATAGTGGGCTCTCCCAGAGAGGTAACTACAAGCTCCTGGGCCCTAATGCAAAATCTGTAATGTGGCCCCTACATAACAAGTGCATTTAGAATACTGCTCTATTGTATGTGACAGAGGGATCTTTGTGGCCCCTTCAGGTCCAGGGCTCAGTAGCAAATGCTGCTTCTGTGCCCTTTATAGCTACAACGTATCCACATTGCAGGGCTGGACGTATGTGCAATCTGTGCAAGTGCACTGGGCCCCAGGACGTAAGGGGGCCCGACAAAAACAACGTCCTACTGCATGTAAAAGACAAGCAAATGGCAATTACTGATAGATTGTAAGAAAGGCAGATGCTCTATGAGGGGCCCATACGTGTTACACAGGGGCCCATACATGTTGTCATACAGGGGCTCTCCAGTGACTTTGGCTCCATGTTCTTACTTTGCAGCTTCTGTCCCCTGCGGAGAATACGGCTGTGAGTTGAGCTGTAATGATGGCGGCTGTGAACACATTTCAAGGGTTTGTCCTATCGGATTCAGAATGACGGAGACAGCGAATGGAGTGACCTGCACAGGTATCAGGCACTATGGCCCCCCGTAGACCCCATTGTGGCCCCCCGTAGACCCCATTGTGGCCCCCCCATAGACCTCATTGTGCCCCCCTATAGACCCCATTGTGGCCCCCAATAGCCCTTATTGTGGCCCCCCATAGACCCTGTGTACACAGCTTGTTGTCAGCTCCTGTTATATCTTCTGTGTCCTCTTCTCTCCAGACATCGATGAGTGTGCCACGTCTTCCTGTAAAGGGACATGTCTGAATACTGAAGGAGGCTACATGTGTGACTGCGGGCCGGGCCTGAAGCTGGCGGCCGACATGACCACTTGTCTAGGTAAGAATGTGTGAAAGCTATAAACTATGTGAACTGCAGTGTAAAGTATGGAGGAGGGACAAAGCTGCAGCTGGTGTTTATATAGAGATTATATAGGGATTATATAATGTTTATAAAGGATTTATATAAGGTTTATATAGGTATTATATAGGGTTTATACATTTATTAAACAATGCACTCGGCTTTCTAGCACATCTGACATGACACTGGCCAAGAAACGCTAATCTAGTAATATGCAAATTATCTGAAAATGGTTTTCAGTACGTTGCTCATCTCCCCGGGCTTCACTCTCTGCATTACAAGACCTCCTCAAACAGCCGCCCCCTACATTGCTATGAGATGACTCTTAGGTTGGTGTCTGACACCTGGCACCCCCCGGCTCTTCACAGTAGTGACAGCGCCATCCCCTGTGTAATGGCCAAGCTGGGTCATTACAGCATTCAACTGGCAGAAACCTGGCACCAGTAGACAGCCTGCAGTACCATTCTGGGCCACTGCACACTAGGTGGCGCTATATCAGCCAGCTGATGGGTGGGGGTGCCAGGAGTCAGATACCCAGCATTATAATGATGACCTTTCCTAAAGATAAGATATAAAAGTCTCTGACAATCCCTTTAACATACCAGCGTGTCCAACAATAGATTATTGCAACACATTTGTTCCCAGTATGTTTGAACTGTGCACCCTATAGTGATCTATAGATGTAGCTGATGTCATATATGTATCTACAATGTACTGTAATACCCGTGTCCGTGATTCCCGTGTTAGAGACTCCTGTGTGTGTTCTCTTCATCCCCTGACAGTCACTTATCTTATCTTTTCCTTTCTCCCTTCCAGATATCGATGAATGTTCCTCTCATAGGTCGATTTGTCAGCACAGATGTAAAAATGTACATGGGAGTTACCGGTGCTTGTGCGGGGCCGGGTTCACCCTGCAGAGCAATGGACGTAACTGCGCAGGTAGTGAAGAAAGTTACATTGTATCAGAACTGCAAAATATTAGACAAAATGTATCCAAGAATGAAGGAAACAAGCCAATGGGATTTATACGTAGTATCCCTGCAGAGAATGATTCATGTACGATAAATAATGTGTATATATATATATGTGTGCATGTATCTATACAGTATCTCTATCTATCTACCAGCTATAGCAGTGGCTGGGGGTGCGTGTAGCTCGGCTCCTATCCCGGTATTAGCTGTTCCTCTGCACAGGCTGCAGGTTCACCCCCTATTAGTGGAATAGGACCAGAGCGGCTTCCATTCCCCGCCTGCTGTGGTTGTCGTCACCAGAACATCATCAATTCCTTGGGGATCACAGACAGATTGTGAAGGAAAAGAGAAATGTAAATCCCATAATATTTGGTGTGACCTTTGCCCTTTGGAGGAGGAGTCCTGGAAGTGATGATTTGACCCCCATAGATATAGCCCTGATCTCATCATCATCCAGTCCGTCTGGGACTATAGGGAGAGGCAGACGGATTGGAGAAAGCAACATCTACAGAAGATCTGGGCTTAGTTCTCCAAGGCTCTGCATCCATTCCATCTGTTTACATTATATATGTATATAACATGTATAACCCTCCTAGTCCCTATATACAGGTATATGATGTGACATGTATAACCCTCCTAGTCCCTATATACAGGTATATGATGTGACATGTATAACCCTCCTAGTCCCTATATACAGGTATATGATGTGACATGTACATGCACCCTCTGCAGTTACCTTCTTGTGTAACATTGTTGCCATCTTTTGCTTCCTTTGCAGACATCAATGAGTGTCGCCGGCCGGGATCGGCTCATCTTTGCCAGCATTTCTGCCACAACACTCCAGGGAGCTTCTTCTGTTCCTGCCGAAGCGGCTTCGCTCTGAGTGTGGACAGACTGTCGTGTGTAGGTGAGACATTGGGGGGGTTATTAGTCTGGATTCTGCATTGTATCCCTATTATTGTATGATTTGTATATAATGGGCCTTTGTCTTGACAATTTGTAAATGTACAAGGCGCCAAAAATCACACGGAAATGAGATGACATTGAGTATTGGGCCATTACTTTACATGCAGAGATGTTACTGGACGGGCAACAGAAATAACAGCCAATACTGAGCACAGAGACCATCAGATATTGTCATTGTATGGACTATACATGCAGACCAGTGACTGAAGGGTTAATCTGCTACAATGGGCTCTTGGGCTACCAATATATTGCCTGCGGTGTTACTGTACTGAATTCATTCTAATTGCCTGGTAGCCTCTGCCTTCATTTACATTGCAAGGCCTGCCCAGAAATCCACCTGAATTGCCAGGCAGCACTTACCTCCTCCCAGTCTACAATCATTGGTGGCAGTGAAATCATAGCGGAGACGCCCCTATTATGCGCTTCCTACATTGTAGAGAGGTCTTTGGGCCCCCTAAGACTCCGGGGCGATTGTTACCTCTGCAACCCCTATAGCTACACCCCTGAGTATCCACATAGTAGGAAGGGCATGCGTGTATGACGTGGTAAAAGGCGGGCATAGGACTTGTGTAGACAGGCCAGGTGACTACCTTATGTCTTTCCCTAGATGTGAATGAGTGCCTTGAGAATACCACCCTTTGCTCGTCCGGGAGCTGTATAAATACTCTGGGCTCTTACGCCTGCTCCTGTCCGGTTGGGTTTGTGTCCATCGCTGGTGGTTGTACAGGTAACACATTCTACTACAACGTTCACCAAATCTTTATCCGTGCAGGTGTGACGTGTGATATTCTGTCTCTGTCCATGTCACAGCAGTTTCTCTTGAGGTGCAGACGGTCGGCTTCCTACAAGCCATGCACAACATGCCCCAGATCAGGCCGACGTCCCCTCCACCAGTGACATCTGTGTCACCTGTACTCACTGCCTCCCTCCGGACCACCATGGTCAGTACCACATTAGCAGAAACCTTTACTACAACGTCTACCTCAAAACCACAAGCTGCAACAACAAACCTGGATCCTATCCCACCACCTCAACACCTGAAAACGGGTCATTCGCCCCTAGCCCAAATCTCCTCCGAGATCTCCCATATGCCAATGAAAGAAAACATGATCTTACCAACCGGAGCTCCCACCACCTTGCACTCCAGTCTAGACTGTTGGCACAACAAAGAGTTACGACTGTCGGGCAGCTCATGGATGGAAGGAGAATGTATGGATTGCACTTGCCAGGTAGGAGACTCTGGATCAAGATGGAGTCTTGTGGTCCATTGCATCAGACCCTGTCCTAATAACTTCTTGTTGTAGGAAGGAGCCGTATCATGTGAAAGGAGAGTATGCAGCCCGAACTGTTCTCATCCAGTCCTGCACCCGGACGGCTGCTGTCCTACATGTGATGGTGAGTAGACGTGGAGCTCATCGAGATGTTCAGTAATTCATCTGCTCTATGGCACAGGTGAACCAATTCCTTTACTCCTAAGACCCGGACCATTGACCGTCCTCTGTGGACTTCTTGTGGTTTCTTACAGGTTGCTCCTTCGAGGGGACGTTCAGGTCAGATGGAGAACTTTTCCCCAGTCCCCTGGATAACTGCACGATATGTATTTGTTTGGTAAGTTCTTGTGAGTAAAGTTTCAGATAATCTTCATTCAGTGTCTCAGAAAATAGACCTTACCGCAGTTACAGGAATATTTCTTACGCCTTAATACTTGCACCGAAATATTCTGCCAAATACACACCAGGGGCAATTCTATAGAAAGTCAACTTAAAGGAACGTGTTATTAGTGTAGGACCCATGAAGAGGTCCCACCGGGCTGTAGGTCATGTAACAATGGACAGATGGCCAAAGAATGGATGAAAAATTTCTGCACAACAGCAATTTCCCAATGCGCATGCGCCAGTCCCAATATGGAGATACTCCGACTCATGAGCCAATGATGAGTCCTAAATGGAAAAATCCAGAATTTTAGGGTCAATTCTTTATTCCAGTATTTTAGCAAGGTGACAATAGGATCTGGGAGGTGACAGTACAAAGTGTGTAATACCAGATTGCACGTGTTGCATTAGATGGAAATGTCTTCTATGGACTGTTGTGGTTTCTTGCAGGCAGGAAATATCACCTGTATCCCCCCCGTGTGTCCGCCTGTGTCATGCTCTGAGCCTTACATGTCAGATTGCTGCCTGCGGTGTCCAGGTCTGTATGATACTTATATACTAGCAGGGGTGGATTGTGTGGGGATCAGGGGGCCACGCTGCCCGTGGGTTGCATTATGGCGTCTTCTTTTTTTCTTTTTTAATCAGGTGCTACCTATTGGATTATTGCAACAGGTAGTGGCCGATATTTTATTCACCCATCCCCACTATTGGCCAGACCTCCCCATTGGCCTCCAGGGAGTGCTGCGCAATACATCTAGACACTGAAGAACACCAAGACGTGATGGCCTGCCATTCCTCAGCATTGGGATATAACATGCAGAAGCAAAAGTGGGCCTGGACAGAAGCGGCATGGAAGAGTAAAATATTGGCCACTACCTGGTGCTATGTCACTGTGCGGGGGCCAAGAAAAGGGAGAATATACCGAGAAAGTAAAGGGAGTAATATAGACTGTATGAGGGTCACATATACTGTGGGGGCAAATAAAGGGGGCGGCATACTGTATGAGGGTCAGTAAAGGAGGTCATTTACTGTGGGGGCAAATAAAGGGGGCGGCATACTGTATGAGGGTCAGTAAAGGAGGTCATTTACTGTGGGGGCAAATAAAGGGGGCGGCATACTGGATGAGGGTCAGTAAAGGGGGTCATATACTTTGGGGGGCAGGGGACATATGGCACATTGCATTAGGCTAATTTGCAGTTCCATATTGGAGCAATGGCCACCATGAGCACTAGGGCTCCATTCAAAGACTCCGGGACCCTGTTCTTGTGATCATTGGGGGTCCCAGAATCCCATTGATCCGACACCTCACCGATCCTGTGTTAGGTGATCAGTTATGTTAATGGGAAACCCACCTATCAATGCAATGTACTCCGGACACTGTTATGGGGTGGCCTTTTTTTAGTAGGGGCTCCCTCCTTCTTACACGGTGACGACCATCTTGGTTTTTGGTCTTTGATTGTAGATGGATGTGAATTCCAAGGAAATCTTTATCCTCATGGCGCCAAGTTTAGCCGTGATGAAAATGGATGCACCTCCTGTGTGTGCCAGGTCTGTACAAGCTCTACTTTGTGCCCGTCCTTCATTGCAGATCTTAGCCCTGTCTTATGTGTACGTCTTACTCTTAGAATGGAGCGGTGGAGTGCTCCTTTGTCCCCTGCCCCAACTTAGAGTGCCCCAGAGAAGATTGGGTGCTGGAGGCCGGACATTGCTGCTTCAGATGCCAGGAGCCCCCACAAAGCACAGGTAGGGGGTCGTCAATGTGCAAGCGCCGTGTAATGGGATATAAAATCTGCTGGAGGGATTATTTGTGGAGATGTAGGGGCATGTTTTATCATATCTGAATGAGAACCCCAAGATGTCTCCAGCCCTATTTATTGGCAGCAAAAAATATACAAGTATAAGGCAACACTCCGAAACGTTGCATGGTAGTGCGTGAGGTGTTGAGATTTACACCAAAGGGAGTATCTTTGTGCCGTGTCTTGCCCCCTTGGGCCCTAATATAGTGTATACATTGTACCTTTTTGCCTTCATGCCTCCCAAGCCCATATTAGCACCTTATAGGGGCCTTTATTTGCAGAAAAAACAAAACTTGGGGGCCACAAATTGATGAAGCAATGCGGAGAGAATCAGCTGGCAAGTGCACTGGGGGTGGGACCAATATACCAGGTTTTTCTATAGATACGGCGAGTGCTCTTGTATCCTCTATAGTCACTACTAACGCCGCCCTATTATCAGCCTCTGCTGGGGTTATTGGTGTCTATAGACAATTGTGGCCATTCGGCCCCGCCTCCGGTGCACTTCCATATCCATAAAAAGATGTTTGTCTCCGCATTGCTTCTTCTCTTTGTATGGTAAGTTTCTGTTCCTCTTAAAGACCCCTTCATGGCACTATTATTGGTTTGGGAGACATTTTGGACCTGACACACTCCCTTTAAGTCTTTGCTGCACTCAGGTGCACTTTTGTACATAGAGCTTGTTGTATAACCTATATTGTGTATATATAGGATGTCCCTTCGATGACAATGGAATTGAAATTCCCATCGGACAGATCTGGTCCCCTGGAGATCCCTGTTCCATCTGCATTTGCCAGGTAAATTGAAATTCAATCGAGATCTACAATCTCATCTCTGACACCTTCAATGCCGTCTCTGATATCTACAATCCCATCTCTGACACCTACAATCCCATCTCTGACACCTACAATCCCATCTCTGACACCTACAATCCCATCTCTGACACCTATAATCCCGTCTCTGAGATCTACAATCCCATCTCTGACACCTACAATCCCATCTCTGACACCTATAATCCCGTCTCTGAGATCTACAATCCCATCTCTGACACCTACAATCCCATCTCTGATACCTACAATCCCATCTCTGACACCCACAATCCCATCTCTGACACCTACAATCCCATCTCTGACACCTATAATCCCGTCTCTGAGATCTACAATCCCATCTCTGACACCTACAATCCCATCTCTGATACCTACAATCCCATCTCTGACACCCACAATCCCATCTCTGACACCCACAATCCCATCTCTGACACCTATAATCCCATCTTTGACACCCACAATCCCATCTCTGAGATCTACAATCCCATCTCTGACACCTACAATCCCGTCTCTGAGATCTACAATCCCATCTCTGACACCTACAATCCCGTCTCTGAGATCTACAATCCCATCTCTGACACCTACAATCCCATCTCTGACACCTACAATCCCGTCTCTGAGATCTACAATCCCATCTCTGACACCTACAATCCCATCTCTGATACCTACAATCCCATCTCTGACACCCACAATCCCATCTCTGACACCCACAATCCCATCTCTGACACCTATAATCCCATCTCTGACACCCACAATCCCATCTCTGACACCCACAATCCCATCTCTGACACCCACAATCCCATCTCTGACACCTATAATCCCATCTCTGACACCCACAATCCCATCTCTGACACCTACAATCCCATCTCTGATACCTACAATCCCATCTCTGACACCCACAATCCCATCTCTGACACCCACAATCCCATCTCTGACACCTATAATCCCATCTCTGACACCCACAATCCCATCTCTGACACCCACAATCCCATCTCTGACACCCACAATCCCATCTCTGACACCTATAATCCCATCTCTGACACCCACAATCCCATCTCTGACACCTACAATCCCGTCTCTGAGATCTACAATCCCATCTCTGACACCTACAATCCCATCTCTGACACCTACAATCTCGTCTCTGACACCCACAATCCCATCTCTGACACCCACAATCCCATCTCTGACACCCACAATCCCATCTCTGACACCCACAATCCCATCTCTGACACCTATAATCCCATCTCTGACACCCACAATCCCATCTCTGACACCTACAATCTCGTCTCTGACACCTACAATCCCATCTCTGACACCCACAATCCCATCTCTGACACCTACAATCTCGTCTCTGACACCTACAATCCCATCTCTGACACCTACAATCCCGTCTCTGAGATCTACAATCCCATCTCTGACACCTACAATCTCGTCTCTGACACCTACAATCCCATCTCTGACACCTACAATCCCATCTCTGAGATCTACAATCCTGTCTCTAAGGTTGTCAATCCCATTTCTGAGATCTACAATCCCGTTTGCTGTGTTTTATATAGCGTCATTTGTGTTGTGTTTGGATTTAGGCAGACGGCTCCATCGTGTGCAAGAAGACAGACTGTGTGGAAACCTGTCCTCATCCTATTATGGTGCCGGGACAGTGCTGCCCCGACTGCTCCGCAGGTAACTGAAGTCGTCTTAGTAATATAAGACAAAGCAACAACTAATAGATAAGACTAAAGAATAAGATGCTCCTGTATAGAGAAATGATGTTGTGCCTCTTTTATTTGCTACAATGTGCAGATCCTGTTACAAGATAGAGTTATACATCGAAAATATTTTTCTTTTTCTCCAGGTTGCTCTTATGGAAGGAAGACATACAGGAATAATGAGAGCTTTCCCTCGTATTCGGACCCCTGCCTCACCTGTATCTGTTTGGTAAGTAGTATTAGTATGGTCCTGTATTAGTACAAGTGGATGAATTTACTGATCTGACCTTCCTTACCTTATCTCATGGATGGACATATCTAAACATGTATGTGACGGGATGACCAGCTGTACAAAACAACATGATTGTGCGATATTCTGTAATAGGATGTCTGTCCTATATGTGTCTATGTGTGGCCACCTAGTGGAAATGTTGTGAACTGCGGTCTATGAAAAGTTTTGCTAGAATGTTAGGAATTTCTTGGGAAATTGAAGTGTCTTGTCTTGATCATTTACCCTGAATGCAGGAACTTCCGATTGTCTTTGAATTTTTAAAACATTGCAAAGTTTGCAATTATTTATATTTGCAAAAATGTTTAACTTTTAATTGGAAAATTCCTCTAACCAAGTCCGAGCTTTGGTAAGGGCGGACATATCTGTATATATAGGCTGCTATGAAGTCGCACCTTGTCTTTACAGATGGGCACCGTCGCTTGCTCCCCCATTGAATGTGCACCCAACTGCACTTACCCTTTCCACGACGAGGGAGAATGCTGCCCGGTTTGCAGAGGTCAGAATTTTCTAGATATTTTGTCTTTCACTTACCTTTGACCCATGAAGTAAACCTGTTCCTGCCTCTGCAGATTGCACCTACGATGGAAGGAAAGTGCTAAATCGCCAAACGTTTTCACTGGAAAGTGAACCCTGTACCCAGTGCACCTGCCAGGTGAGGAGAGGCATTGCCCAACCATCCAACACCAAATACAAGAGGTCAATAATAAAACCTCACTTAGATATCTGGTATATGAAAATCTGGCCTAGGTATAAAAATCCATCAAACAGGAATAGTGAACTATTGTATACAAGTCTCTATGCAACATACCCGGGTGCAGCCAGCGTGGCTAGTATACAGAGCATGCCATGCAGAAAAACAGACCTAATGAGTGAAAACCTTGTGTGTTCCCCAGGACGGGGAGGTACAATGTGCGGCCGTCACCTGCTCCGTCTCCTGCTCCCATCCTTATACATTTCCGGGTGAATGTTGCGCATCCTGTGAAGGTATTGTGGATTATTCTATATGTCCTTTCTTTTATATTCCTGTTCACTAACTGGTTTGACTTTGGGTCACTCCCGATGGCATTTACTAAGCAGACTCCCCGGTATTTACCCTATAGCCCCCATACGGGGATCTGGACTTTGATGCAGCCGCTACTTCTTGGAATGGTCCCGGTATAGATGGCAGCTGGTCACAGTCTAAAGAGACTCCGGTGCATAGCAAAGATACAGAGTGGTCAATTACAGGCCAAGGTTTTGGAGAGTCATAGACAGACTGGAGATCGGGGTGAGCAGCATGGGTTCAGGAGTCAAAGGGAAGCCCAAGTAATAGGAATCTGGTAGAACATTAGGAGCAGCCGGAAACAGAGTAAGAAACAGGCGAAAGGTCAATCACATCAATACACAGGATAGACAGCAGAAACCCTTGTAGGAACAAGCAAAGCTGTGAACCTATATAGCTCAGGCGAGGAGTGACTAGTGAGGATGGATTCTAAAGGTTAGGCCGGGGATGTTACTTATCTTCTATGATAGATTTTGCTTTAGATACATTTTATGCTGGAGAGACTTTTGTGACGTTATACTAACCCGATCCCTCCTAACATCAGAATGCGCCTTTGAAGACAACATTTTGGAGAATGGAGGATCTTACATCCTGAAGCCCGAGCCGTGTGTTATATGCCATTGTTTTGTAAGTATTTATTTTCCATCAAATATCGTGACGAGATTGACACAACACTCGCTGTGGACCAAACCATTTAGTCTTAGACTGATATAGATATGTGATGCGAGGTGACGTGGTCATGGATCGGATATAGTGATGGATATAGTGATGGATATAGATGATTGTTTCTTCTAGGCTGGGAACGTTCACTGTGAAGAGAGAGAAGGTTCTTGTTCCTCATGTGAGCAGAAGACTCCGGACTGTCTAAATGGTAGACCTGCTATGACAAGGCTTTGCTGAGAGTCTCTTACCATTCATGACTGTGTATTGTTTTCTATCCTAGAGGTTTCAGGCTCTTTCCACACTAAGATACAACAGACTCCGGAAGACTCCAGAATGCCAAAGGCCAATGTCCCGATGAAGCTACTGAGTGTCACCGACCAACCCCCACCCAGACGACTGTCCTTACACTTAAAGCTGCTGTCGAGGAGGAACCCTATGGCTTCTTCCACTCCTTCAGTGTTTCCAAGTTCTGTTTCTGGAACAGAGGTCCCGAGTCCCGACTTAATCTACCATAAACAGAATGAGAAAGTCTCTCCGAACCTCGATTCAGTGTCCGGACTAAAAGCAGACATTGCACAAGATAGAAAAAATGGCGACATGATGAAGACGGGTGATGGGTCGGTCTCTACCTCAGCTGTGTCTCCTACTCAGTCTCTGACTTTCTCAGGTACCTCTGTAAGACCTGCGACAAGTCCCTCTACCTCAACGCTCTACAATCAGGTTGTCTCCTACTCTACTCCATCTCCTAATGTTGTGTCTCAAGGATCTACAACGTTTTTACCATCTCCTTCTACCAGCTCCTTCCAAGATCTAGAGCAGGTTACTAAGACTCCTCCAACACTCCCAACAATCTCTAGAGAGGAGAAGGTCCATGGATCTTCTCCTGATCTTGGTAGGTCGCCATCCTTGACAGAGAACACTGACATGGCTTCTGTTACTTCAAAACCTCCAAGTGGCTCTGCTTTTCCATCAAGTCATCCTCAACACTGGACGTATAACACAAGACTGTCACACACAGATTTGGAGGAGACCAAGATAGCACTTTACAAACCTGAAGAACCTGGAGGTAAGAGTCAGCGCAGAATGTTACATGTGTTACCAGTCAATGAAACATTGTATTGATAAGTGAGACACAGCAAAAGGCGACACATTGTCTTTGCTTTCTTTAGGTTGCTACATAAATGGCCACATATTTACCAATGGATCAATCTACATTGTGGACATGGACAACTGCCTGCACTGTGAATGTCTGGTAAACCCACCCTATAAAGAGACTCCAATAACCTCCATAGTTGTAGAGGCAAAATATGTCCTGCAGATAGATAGGTTACTGTCACCAGAACCAGCATATCACCCCAGCCCTGCAGATAGATAGGTTACTGTCACCAGAACCAGCATATCACCCCAGCCCTGCAGATAGATAGGTTACTGTCACCAGACCCAGCATATCACCCCAGCCCTGCAGATAGATAGGTTACTGTCACCAGACCCAGCATATCACCCCAGTCCTGCAGATAGATAGGTTACTGTCACCATACCCAGCATATCACCCCAGCCCTGCAGATAGATAGGTTACTGTCACCATACCCAGCATATCACCCCAGCCCTGCAGATAGATAGGTTACTGTCACCAGACCCAGCATATCACCCCAGTCCTGCAGATAGATAGGTTACTGTCACCATACCCAGCATATCACCCCAGCCCTGCAGATAGATAGGTTACTGTCACCATACCCAGCATATCACCCCAGCCCTGCAGATAGATAGGTTACTGTCACCAGACCTAGCATATCACCCCAGCCCTGCAGATAGATAGGTTACTGTCACCAGACCCAGCATATCACCCCAGCCCTGCAGATAGATAGGTTACTGTCACCAGACCCAGCATATCACCCCAGTCCTGCAGATAGATAGGTTACTGTCACCAGAACCAGTATGTCACCCCAGCCCTGCAGATAGATAGGTTACTGTCACCAGAACCAGCATATCACCCCAGCCCTGTAGATAGATAGGTTACTGTCACCAGACCCAGCATATCACCCCAGTCCTGCAGATAGATAGGTTACTGTCACCAGAACCAGCATATCACCCAGCCCTGCAGATAGATAGGTTACTCTCACCAGACCCAGCATATCATCCCAGCCCTGCAGATAGATAGGTTACTGACACCAGAACCAGCATATCATCCCAGCCCTGCAGATAGATAGGTTACTGACACCAGAACCAGCATATCACCCCAGCCCTGCAGATAGATAGGTTACTGTCACCAGACCCAGTATATCACCCCAGCCCTGCAGATAGATAGGTTACTGTCACCAGAACCAGCATATCACCCCAGCCCTGCAGATAGATAGGTTACTGTCACCAGAACCAGCATATCACCCCAGCCCTGCAGATAGATAGGTTACTGTCACCAGACCCAGCATATCACCCCAGCCCTGCAGATAGGTTACTGTCACCAGAACCAGCATATCACTCCAGCCCTGCAGATAGATAGGTTACTGACACCAGACCCAGCATATCACCCCAGCCCTGCAGATAGATAGGTTACTGACACCAGAACCAGCATATCACCCCAGCCCTGCAGATAGATAGGTTACTGTCACCAGAACCAGCATATCACCCCAGCCCTGCAGATAGATAGGTTACTGTCACCAGAACCACCATATCACCCCAGCCCTGCAGATAGATAAGTTACTGTCACCAGAACCAGAATATCACCCCAGCCCTGCAGATAGATAGGTTACTGTCACCAGAACCAGCATATCACCCCAGCCCTGCAGATAGATAGGTTACTGACACCAGAACCAGCATATCACCCCAGCCCTGCAGATAGATAGGTTACTGTCACCAGAACCAGCATATCACCCCAGCCCTGCAGATAGATAGGTTACTGTCACCAGAACCAGCATATCACCCCAGCCCTGCAGATAGATAGGTTACTGTCACCAGAACCAGTATATCACCCCAGCCCTGCAGATAGATAGGTTACTGTCAACAGAACCAGCATATCACCCCAGCCCTGCAGATAGATAGGTTACTGTCAACAGAACCAGCATATCACCCCAGCCCTGCAGATAGATAGGTTACTGTCACCAGAACCAGAATATCACCCCAGCCCTGCAGATAGATAGGTTACAGTTGTTTAACATGATGGTCACATGTTCTCTGTGTAATGTCCAGTTTCCTGTTCCCTTTCAGAAAGAAGAGATCTTTTGTAATGCACCGACCTATCTGTCCCATGGCCTGTGCTGTCGGGGCTGTGATGGCTTCCCAGCGGACTCCTGCTCTAAGGAAACAAACCAGGTCATTACATTATAATATGGTGAATTTTACCATCTACACTGGAAACCATTAAGACCCCTACCACAAAATCATATCCATAGTGATTGCAGAAGTCACCCCAAGCCCTGGTGCCTATCAAAGTCTAAAGCCTCTCTGCACATGAGAAGACTCCAGCACAGACCTAACTATAGATGGTGCAGTGGTCTGGTGGTGGCAGCTGTGATGGGGCTGAGAAACCAGGGGGCTTCACCGGTCCCCCTCATCACACTCGGCCTGGATAAAATTCTTTGATCTTCTTTCTGATCTCCTGTGATGTCTGTCTGTCTGTGCATCCTAAATGTATAACCTCTGCCCTCTGGTGACCCGGAGTAGCTGGAGTGTCTGACGGAGGCCACTTCCTTCTTTTGGTACCAGAGGGGTAGCCTGAACCTCCCGGGCCCCAAAGCAAAATTTGTAGTGGGGCCCCACAATGTGCAGTACTGGTGTCTTCTTGTGTTGTAGAGAGGCCTTTGGACCCCTCAGAGGCTCCGGGGCCCGGTTGCGATTACACCCCTGGTTGGCTCTTGATACCTTTGTTCATAAGTAAGTGGTCACACCTAGGCGAGCTTTACACATGTGCAATCTTCTGCAGATTCAGACAGAACAAGGAGAAGGATTAGAGTTCTGTAAATGTCAAGGAGTAACGCTCCAATGCCGCTCCTGCTCCTACAAACATGGATGTAGCAGAGAAGCCACTTCTCAAAGTTCAGAGTCAGGTAAGTGTTCTCATATGGAGCATATGGAAGATATTCTAGGGTAAGGTCTCACTTTACATAATTCTGGATTGTTTCCATCCAGTGACCGAAGAGTCAGTAGGTTCTACATCAACCACCAAAATTCAGTGAGATGGGTCGGCCCAAGTTTTACTGCAATCCCCAATCCATAGGATAGCAGAGAACAGAATGAGTCAGAGACCTGAGCACCGAATCCGTAATGAAAAGAATCTTGGGATGTTGCCAAGTGTTGACACAACATATTGTCATATAAGTTATAAAGTAATTGCTCCTTATAATGATGTGACATTCGGAGATCTTACACTTACAACTCATCACTTTGATTCCAGATCAAAAGCCTACAATGATGAATTGGGTTCCATTAGTTATTTTTGACCAGCCTAAGATCGTGGATGAGAATTTGAGGCCTTGAGAACTTCATGTTTCAAAGATCCAGAATGAAATCTACCAGAACTGTTGTTATCTTCTGATGTCAGCTTCTAGAAGGTTCTTCATCCTTCCAAAGGTGAGATTGTTCATGGGTGACCATGTCTATGGGACATTCAGGTCTTCTGCACTATCTGTCCTGCAGTTTGTTACTATGTAGATATGTCCTATAGGTGGTTATTATGGATGTAGAGCTCGTGTGGACCTTCTACGTTATTGCAGCTTCCATTCCAATGGGATAGGTTGGACATTTTTGGTCTTGGAGATGTTTTTCCATCTCTACTCTGTGTATAACTAGTTGCATTTCATATCTACAACCTTCTGTACTTTTCTGTCTTAGAAGCATCTTTGTTGCCAAAGCCTGGTCAACAGTTCCTCGAATGTCCCAATAACGTGGCTGACATCGGCATGAGAACCACTGGAAGACAGTTCATTATTTTGGTCATGACTAATACTTGATGTAAGAAGTTTCTGGGATGTCCTGGATGAAGAACATTCACAGGGTAGTACTACTGCACGATGGGTGAAAGGACATGGCTTCTACTGGTTTGGTGAACTCTTGGGTAAAGATTCCAGGCGGGATTATATTATTGGGTGGGCAAGAGGGGCGACTACCCAGGAACCGCCACCAACCTTCCTAGACATTGAAGTCAAGTCTCCCTCTAACAATATCAGTTTTCATATGAGGTGGATCGGACTCACTATAGATTGATATATAAGGGAAGAGGATGGGGATAGAGGTAAGTAGATTGTAAAGGATTTCTTATATTATAAGGAAACCCCTTTTTAAATACTAGAGACCCTTTAAATGAAGTGGGGAATAGAGAGGAAACATCTCACAGTGTTCCTCTGCTCATGGTGCACAAAGGGTGTCAAAATCACGAGATGCACAAAGTGACCCCAATATTCTGAGACCTGATTGACTTTCCATCCCTTACATTGGCAGCACGTTGTTTGACGCCCCCAGCCAATTTTTCAGCCTTGGTCCCAATGGACAAAACGTGACAACCATTAAGGTCACCATGTCATGGAGGTTGTCACCGGCCTTCCCTTACAGAGGTGATCCGCCTGTCTATAATATGGACTCCCCAGAAGATACCAGGATCAGTCTTGCTCCCCATATTCCTATAATAGTGGCCACCCCCCATGTCTTGTAGTAAGTTATATGCTCTCCATGCTCCACCACTGCTCCATAGACTGCACTGACCTGATGTTTGGAGCCCCCATAGTAAACATAGAGAAGTTCTAGTAAAGGTTAGAAAGTGTTTCTGCTGTATGAAGACGTTGGATTGGTTCAGTTATGGTTCCTTGTATTTGTGATGTCTTCAATGTTTGTAAGATAAAATGTATTTGATAAGACAATAAAACTATCAGCAAAAGAATCTCAATGGTGGGAACAACCTGCAGACCCTGACTGATGGAACGCGTGAATCCATCACATCACACGGAGACCTTCTTGTTCACCTTCACATATTCTTCGGCCGTGCAGGAACTTATCAAGGTGTAAATCGCGGTTCCTGAAAGTCCCAGCCAGACTCATTCACGTGGCGGATTTTGCTGCTGATTTTGAGACGGATTGCGCCCAAAAATCAGAGACAGATTCAAAAAAGTTATAGAAAAAAATAAGCGACCTGCTCAATCTAAACCAATACTTACATAGTGGACATATAGTGTAACGGGACCAGGCATGGCATGAAGAGCTGATCCGTAGGGCGCTGGTCATCGGACTGTTAGTTTTATCAGCAAAAAATCCTTCTCCATTGTAGACTCCCCCTGTCGTGATCCATTCAGGGTATAACTAGTGTAACATGTATGACCAATCCCGACTGCCATCTGTTATCTAAAATGTATTAATGTCTCCAATGCCATTTGTTGGAAAGTTTAGGTAGCCTTTACCATGGACGCCCAGTTCTCTAGAAGAACCTTCCCATGCACTGCTATGTAAGTTGTCCTGTCAATGGTCCATGTAGCCGTAGTATTGGACTACAGGGCAGTGCTGCAAATCACTCAACAAGTCAAACATGAAGACAACAATGTCCTCCGAAATACAAACTGGTGGCCATAATATAGTATATATTATGAGTATATAGTATATAGTATGAGTATATAATATGAGTATACAGCGTGAGTATATAATATGACTATACAGTGTGTGTATATAATATGAGTATATAGCGTGAGTATACAGTATGAGTATATAATATGAGTATATAGGTGGGAGTGGGACATTTATAGGCTGTGTCTAAATCCGTCCTAAGCAGCCTCATATAAGCAATTGTCATCCAAACACGACTCCATAAAGATCTGTCTGGGTCACAGGTTTACAGCCCGGTACACTCAGGTATTTGTGTCTCCTGTATACTCCTGGATACATAAACTATACGTAAGAGTGAAACCTCTATGAGAAGACGACTTGTAATGTCCTTACAGAATGGTCTCCTAAAGGCAGAAGAGGTTCTATATACAGAGGATAGAAAGGAAAGTCCATCCCCGAATAACCTCCTAGGAGATCATTACTAAAGGTTTCCCTCGGCATCTTGTAGATGTTTCTGTTAAATTGGGACCAACACTGACTGGTCCTTGGAAGACGATCCATCTGTCAGGGGTCCTTCCATAATGATTGGGCCAACCTCTGTTGTGTTGGGGAAATGTATAAAACCAATAATGTATAGTCGCCTGTCCCGGGGCTATGGGCAGCTGGAGAGGGACCAATGATGTCATTCAGATCCGTCACCAGCTCCTTATTAGCGGCCGCCGAGGTCAAGGACACAAATGTCTTGAGCTTTTTTTAACCTTTTGATGACCACTTCCCACCCCACATTATAGCTAACAATGAAGATTCTCAGGACTCCTCACAGAGCGAATGGTATAAACCCAGTATGAGCCCCCCCCTCCAAGACCTTCCTAGTGAAGTCTCTCATCCAGTGGCGTAACTAGGAATGGTGGGGCCCCTTGGCGAACTTTTGACATGGTCCCCCCCCCCCCCCCCCGACCGACCCCTCCTCCGCATTCCTGCGCACTCTATTGTGCCCCATAGTGGCGCCTGATCGGTAAGTAGATAGGGCCCATAACGGCCTATTAAAAAATATAAAACCGTGGCGGTAGTGGCTGTCACCGGGCCCCTAATGTCCCGGGCCCTATGGCAGCTGCCTCTGCTCTTATGGCGGTAATTACGTCACTGCTCTTATCTTATTATCTAATCTTATCTCTATGGTATATTTGCCTTTGTCTTTCTCAGGATGAACTTTTATAGAAACAGAAAACAAAATGTTGAATAAAATGTATATGAGCGAGAGCAAACAGCAGCGTGTTTATAGTGTATAGATCAACAACATGTTATATGACGGTATCAAGGGAAGTCTACGTGTTCTTAAAGGGATGGGCATTTTATAAGACAACAAACATTTTAACAGGGAACAAACATTCACGCGCTCGCTTTGTGTTTTATTTATTGCTGACAGTGTAGAACGTACAAGGCCACAAAAAATCTCTTCCTAAAATTGCATGGTCTTTATAGTGGACCAGTCTTTAGGTTTGACAATCCCAATGATATCATCATCTGATCGGCGCCGTCACCCGGAGCATTTTGGTGTTTTCCTTATCCAAATCCGTTCAGCTATTCCAAAGATATAATCCCTTGTTGTGATGATTAGGGGTATTAGGATCGATTCGCTTAGTGGGTAGTACCCTAAAGCACAAATAGACCCCGCCTCCAGAAAGAGTGGTAACGCCCACTTGGCTAGTAAACTCTAACATGAGCGTCATCACTAAAAGGGCTTATATCTTTGGAAAGGCTAAACAGGTTGGGATAAGGAAAACACCAAAATGCTCTGGGTGACAGCGCCGGTCACATGATGGATGCCATAGGTGGAGACCAGAGGAGGTTTATTGACATTCACTCAACTTTCTGGGGCCCTCATATGGCGTCTGGTGATCTCTCTGTCACCTAGTAACGCCATTGGCCTGGGGTCACTGCTGAGGCCTGTGATTGGGCCTAAGCGGTGACCCCAGGTGCATGACATCACCAAGCAGACAGAAAGGGGTCACCGGACGCCATAAGGAGGCCCCAGAGAGGTGAATACAAATGCTTTTTATCTTTTATGCCTCCACCCATTATATTCTGGGGTGTGAAGAGACCTCACAGTATAAGGATTGCACTTCTGGTTTATGCCGAACTTGTATAACCCAAAACAAACCAAAGACCAGAGACCCCCAAACCCAAAAAGAACCCTGTGCTACGTAGTAACCTGCTGTATCAGGGCCCATTCCCACATAGTAATGTGGCGCTCAATCTGACACGTAAACACATGTCAGAGTGAGCGCGTTAAAACAGAATCCCATTGACTTCATTGGGTGCCGTCTTACATGCGCTACACATTGAAATCAATGGGAGGCTTTTTAACCCATTTGTTTACAAGTCAGATTGAGCGCCGCGTTACTACGTGGGAATGGGCCCTTACTGTCATAGCTATGGCTCCTAGGACTATATATATCTATAATACATAGTGTATGACACTGTCAGGGCTCCTAGGACTATATATATCTATAATACATAGTGTATGACACTGTCAGGGCTCCTAGGACTATATATATCTATAATACATAGTGTATGGCACTGTCAGGACTCCTAGGACTATATATATCTATAATACATAGTGTATGACACTGTCAGGGCTCCTAGGACTATATATATCTATAATACATAGTGTATGACACTGTCAGGGCTCCTAGGACTATATATATCTATAATACATAGTGTATGACACTGTCAGGGCTCCTAGGACTATATATATATCTATAATACATAGTGTATGACACTGTCAGGGCTCCTAGGACTATATATATCTATAATACATAGTGTATGACACTGTCAGGGCTCCTAGATATATATCTATAATACATAGTGTATGACACTGTCAGGACTCCTAGGACTATATATATATATCTATAATACATAGTGTATGGCACTGTCAGGGCTCCTAGGACTATATATATCTATAATACATAGTGTATGACACTGTCAGGGCTCCTAGGACTATATATATCTATAATACATAGTGTATGACACTGTCAGGGCTCCTAGGACTATATATATCTATAATACATAGTGTATGGCACTGTCAGGACTCCTAGGACTATATATATCTATAATACATAGTGTATGACACTGTCAGGGCTCCTAGGACTATATATATCTATAATACATAGTGTATGACACTGTCAGGGCTCCTAGGACTATATATATCTATAATACATAGTGTATGACACTGTCAGGGCTCCTAGGACTATATATATATCTATAATACAT
This sequence comes from Leptodactylus fuscus, assembly GCF_031893055.1. Classification (NCBI taxonomy): domain Eukaryota; kingdom Metazoa; phylum Chordata; class Amphibia; order Anura; family Leptodactylidae; genus Leptodactylus; species Leptodactylus fuscus. Next base: position 3,207,746 of record NC_134271.1, on the reverse strand, counting down.
AGTGTATGACACTGTCAGGGCTCCTAGGACTATATATATCTATAATACATAGTGTATGACACTGTCAGGGCTCCTAGATATATATCTATAATACATAGTGTATGACACTGTCAGGACTCCTAGGACTATATATATATATCTATAATACATAGTGTATGGCACTGTCAGGGCTCCTAGGACTATATATATATATCTATAATACATAGTGTATGACACTGTCAGGACTCCTAGGACTATATATATCTATAATACATAGCGTATGACACTGTCAGGGCTCCTAGGACTATATATATCTATAATACATAGCGTATGACACTGTCAAGGCTCCTAGGACTATATATATCTATAATACATAGCGTATGACACTGTCAGGACTCCTAGGACTATATATATCTATAATACATAGTGTATGACACTGTCAGGGCTCCTAGGACTATATATATCTATAATGCATAGTGTATGACACTGTCAGGGCTCCTAGGACTATATATATCTATAATACATAGCGTATGACACTGTCAGGACTCCTAGGACTATATATATCTATAATACATAGCGTATGACACTGTCAGGGCTCCTAGGACTATATATATCTATAATACATAGCGTATGACACTGTCAGGGCTCCTAGGACTATATATATCTATAATACATAGCGTATGACACTGTCAGGGCTCCTAGGACTATATATATCTATAATACATAGTGTATGACACTGTCAGGGCTCCTAGGACTATATATATCTATAATACATAGCGTATGACACTGTCAGGACTCCTAGGACTATATATATCTATAATACATAGCGTATGACACTGTCAGGGCTCCTAGGACTATATATATCTATAATACATAGTGTATGACACTGTCAGGGCTCCTAGGACTATATATATATCTATAATACATAGTGTATGACACTGTCAATGCTCCTAGGACTATATATATCTATAATACATAGTGTATGACACTGTCAGGGCTCCTAGGACTATATATATATATCTATAATACATAGTGTATGGCACTGTCAGGACTCCTAGGACTATATATATCTATAATACATAGTATATGACACAGTCAGGGCTCCTAGGACTATATATATATCTATAATACATAGTGTATGTCTTTATATGTTATGGCTCCTGCATCAGCCTTATTAAGCAGCATTAGAGCAGAGTCTGACCTCCCTTTATAAGATGTTCCTGTGCAGGTCGTGTGTCATGTAATGTTTGATGCTTATACTCAGTGAACACCTCAAAGATCAAAAACCACTTTGCAAATTAATGTTGCACACCTAATGAACTAACACTGGTGTGGTTGGGGGGGTTTATATTCTTTATTCACTTTATCTGTAATCATAAGGGACATGCATCAATATGGAGAGTAGGACCTCCCTTCTTCTTGCTATCTGAGGTGCACTACAATAAGTGTCCTTACATACTATCTAGTAGTTATACATTAGCATCAAGTTCTCAGTCATTCCTAACATCAGTGACTGTATCAACATATACTGAACAATACAATATGAGAATATAACAACAACATGGCTGCAGCAATTAATCACTGTACCTGTAATCATAAGGGACATGCATCAATATGGAGAGTAGGACCTCCCTTCTTCTTGCTATCTGAGGTGCACTACAATAAGTGTCCCACCAGAAACACACCTCTGAGATACATGGTCCCACTCTAGTGTCAGATTACAGGACCTGTAAACTGCTAGTCTGACACTAGGTAATATCCAAATTTTTGTGTGGTGGATCTTTCTGTATATATCTCACATTCTTCCCCTCTAAATTAATGTCGTCCTCGACATTCCGCATTTCCACAATTATGTGGATTGTCTTAAGGTACTTTAGTAATTGAGAACAATCAATTGGTGGTGATATCTCCAATAGAGGTCAACGCCTCATTGTGACATATGTTCCTATAAAATGTCACAAGTTACTTCTAGGTCCGTTGCTAGCTAAGAGACCTAGAAGAGCCAATGTTAGCACTGGTTCTAAGTAGTATTGGACCACCATGCATAACAATGCTACTACAATATCTGAACCTCATTTTATGAGGTGGAGATTGGTCAGGTCTAATTTTTGCATTAAATACGACCATATAACCTCACAGTTTCTATCGCTAAACAACTAGAAACATTGCCAAATAAACAAACTAATTGTAAACATAACAGTGCAATTGCTTTGAAGGTAAATAGTCTTTATATCCGCTCACAGTTCTCCAGAAAATATGCTGGTGGTAGGTACCATTCAGGTTGTTTCTCTTGGCCAATGGTTTTCACTACCTGTTTAGCATGAAAACTTCTTGGTACCCTACTTGGTTCTCCCATGGTATCATAAGTAAGTGTAACCGGCCTTCGCCTTTCTCTCGCAACAGAAGATCTTTTCAAAGTCTGTTGTCCTGAAGTTTCTGTTTCTTCATCTGTTTCTGGGTCTGTTGATTCAGATTTCTCCATCCATACTTCTTCCTCTGGAGTTGTTGCAGATTCCTCTGATGACTTTTCTGACTCTGACAGTAGACCTTCAGGTGATGCCAAGATCTCTGATGAATTTTGTGGTTCAAATTCTGCTGCGTCAGGATTAAGTTTACTGCCTTGTGCTGTATAGTTATCTGTTATAGGTGAACTTAATGAACACATTTCATCTTCTTCATCAACACTATCAGTTTCATATCCTACATGCGATGTTGGTTTTGGTCGCTTTGCTTTGGAGGATCTCTCTTGGCCTAACAATTCAGCAGTCTGCTGTACATCTGGAAGATAGTCACAAGATAATAACAGATTACGGTGCAAAATCCTTGATCTGTTGCCACCTGACTCTGGTTTTACCTCATACACTGGACTGTTTTCGTGTTTTCTTCTCACGACAACATAAATCTTATCTTCCCAATAGGAGCGAAGTTTTCCTGGTCCTCCTTTCTCATGTAAGTTCTTCACTAGAACTCGACTTCCTGGAGTCAGTTCAGCACCATGACTTTTTTGATCATAGTATTCCTTGCTTTTACATGCTGACTTCTTTGCTGTTTCTGAAGCTATTTTATAAGCTTCTGCCATTCTCTTTTTCCAGACTGTAACATAATCTGCATAAGTTTTGTATTTCTCTGATACTGGAGTGTCAAACATTATGTCAATTGGAAGTCTTGGTGATCGACCATACAATAGGTAGAAAGGTGAATACCCTGTTGCTTCACTTTTTGTACAATTGTAAGCGTGGACAACTTTTGACAAAGAATTCTTCCAGTCTTGCTTTTCTTCCTCTGTAAGAGTTCTCAACATTGACAACAATGTACGATTAAAACGTTCAACCTGTCCATTACCCTCTGGGTGATATGGAGTTGTATGAGAATTCTGAATTCTGCAGTATTTCCCAAGTCTTGCAAATAACTGATTTTCAAATTCTCTTCCCAGATCATGGTGTAATTTTGTTGGAAAGCCAAACTTTAGAGCAAAATCATTAAATATCTTGTCTGCTGCAGTCTTACCAGACTTGTTTGTGGTAGCATATGCCTGTGCAAACCTTGTAAAATGATCCATTACAACAAGGATGTACTCATATCCTCCTTTGCATTTTTCCAGATGCAAAAAATCAATCGATACCATTTCAAAAGGATAGGTGGAGACAATGTTGTTCAATGGTGCTCTGGTTGGTTTATTGGGACGTTTGTCTTTTAGACACTTGCATTCTCTGGTGACATAATGCTCAATATCCTTCTGCATGTATGGCCAGAAAAAGCGTTCTCTAACAAGATTGACAGTTCTTTCTACTCCTAAGTGTCCCATTTGCTCATGGAGTTCTTTGAATACTGTCCTATGGTAGACTTTTGGCAGGACTAATTGTAAGTTATGGCTAGTCTTCCTATAAAGAATACCATCTGAATTGAGGTATAACTTAGACCATTCTCTGAATAAGGCAGTTACAGCTGGTGGTTCTGTTTGTCTCTCCTTCTTAGCCGGAAATCTATTTTGATGTTTGTAGTGTAGCAGTCTCCCAATGATCTTGTCTTCTTCTTGTGCTTTTCTGATAGTTTCTTTTGGGAGCTGGTTAATGCTTGCTCTGAGGCTTCGTTCAGCTTCTCCAGCCGCACTTTCTACAGTTACAGGGCACCACCATGGCATATGTTCCTCCTCTCTTCAGCTACATTATTGTCACTGGATACTAGAAAAGGCACCAGAAGTTCTATGTTGTCATTACCAGGGGACAGCTGAAAGGTTACTTCTATCCAACCAATGAAAGGAATTTCGGTCTTGTTTACCGCTCTCCCGCATAATGGTTCAGAGCCTAGTAATTCTTCCACTGCCCTTACTTCTGTTTGAGGAAGGTACTGCTGCCGCCAACTGTCATTGATGATACTTGCTTGAGCTCCAGTGTCCCATAATGCCTGAAGAGGAACCCCATTTAGTTTACATAGGACCATACACCTTTTTCCTATTAAATTGATGAGTTTTCTTTGGCCTCTCGACACACTTTCACTCATCTGTAAGTTAGTTGTCGTGCACTTCCTAGAGGTGACTTGCTGTATACTGTTCTGTTGAAGCTCCAGTTGTTGGATACGATCACATACATTTTGGAAATAAGTATGTAGCAGATTTTCTTTGGCTTCCATACCTGAAGATGGTACTTTCTTTGGTTGGGACTGGGGCTTGGCACAGGTTACTGATTGTCCCTCATCAGCAACCTCCTGTCTTTTAACTGTGCAGATCTGGGTGCACAACATCCCCTAGCATAATGTCCTTCTTTGCCACATTTGTAGCAGTGGCGACATGTATGACCTTGATTTGATGTCTTGCAGGCCTCACAAATTGGATTCTGCTTATTTCTGGAAGTTACTTGGGATGAAACCAATCTTGGTTCTTGAGAAGTCTTAAGTAACTTTTTCAATTCTGACATCTCATTCCTCAGTTCTTTCACAGCCTCCTCCCAGTTTGTCACTTCTGTATCTCCTGAAAGTGGAACTTTCTTTGATTTTAGCGTAGGTGGGGCGGTTTGAGTTGTAGATGACTCTACTTTTGTAAGTAATCCTTGTTGTGTGGTACCAGCCTGCATTTCGCCAAGTTTGCTGATTTTGCTGGAAGAGTACTTCTTTAATTTCTGTTCCCTCTCTTGTTCCCAACTGGCAGCTTCATTCATTTTCTTTATTAATACGTCATCAGTGACAGTGGGATCATCCAAATAAGGTTTCAATTGGAATTTAATGTGTTCACTGAGCAGTCCTGTTCCTACTGATCTCAGGAATTTCCTTTGAATCAAATCCGTTTCAAATTTTTCCTCTGCTCCCACTTCTCTAGAGGCAAAGAGAAGTCTGTCCTTTAGTTCTATAGCCCTGAAGAGGAAATTTTGAGGAGATTCTTTGCTGTCTTGCGAGATATTTACCAGCCGGTGGTATAAGTCCGAGTTGCTCTCCTCCTTGTAGTGTCCTTTTAGGATAGTCTTCAGCTGTGGCAGTGTTAGATCACTTTTCATCTCTAACATATTTCTTATACTCAGGCCGGGGCTTATTGCTTTAACTACTGCCTCAATCACTTCTAATTCACTGTAGCCCTTTTGCAGTCCCATGTCTATCTGGTGCATGAGATTTGTGTAAGACAGTTTGTCTTTTTGACCTCTTTCACCAATTTGACCACTAATTTTAAAGTCTTTCCGTATTGTCATTTCTGGCCACATGTTCTGTGGAGAAGTCCTGCAGTAAGTCTCTCTCTCTGACACCTCTTGCTTTGCTTGACTTGATGTCTCAGAAACAAGGGCTTTTTCTAACAGTTTGCTAGATTCCTGGAATGCTTTCTGCAAAGCAAGGTACTGTGCCTTTAAATCTTCCAATTGAGTCTGGGTCTTAGTCTCTTTTGCCTGTGCCCCGACCTCTGCCTCTGAATGCAGATCTGTAATGAACTGTTTGCACTTTTGGAGGAACAGACAGGTAACATCTTCATCCTCTGTTTCTCCCACTTCATCAAGCAGTTTATTGATAGCATTCAGCAGGTGCCTGCGGGTTCTGGCTTTGGAGATTTGCTCCCCTGGCACTTTAAGATATTTGCTAACAGCACCCAGTTCATCAAATGTTAGATGCAGCAAGGACTCACTAATGTTATTAATACAGCTCTCCACATCCATTGTCAGTCTGCTGGGCAGGATCTCACTGAGGGGACACTCACAGGATATCACTGAGATGGCTGCACTGTACAATTGGTTCTTTTCTATCTCTTATTGAGTGAATTCTGCTCTGTATCTTCTATGAATTGTCACTCAATCCCATCCTCGTCGCCATTTTTGTTGCACACCTAATGAACTAACACTGGTGTGGTTGGGGGGGTTTATATTCTTTATTCACTTTATCTGTAATCATAAGGGACATGCATCAATATGGAGAGTAGGACCTCCCTTCTTCTTGCTATCTGAGGTGCACTACAATAAGTGTCCTTACATACTATCTAGTAGTTATACATTAGCATCAAGTTCTCAGTCATTCCTAACATCAGTGACTGTATCAACATATACTGAACAATACAATATGAGAATATAACAACAACATGGCTGCAGCAATTAATCACTGTACCTGTAATCATAAGGGACATGCATCAATATGGAGAGTAGGACCTCCCTTCTTCTTGCTATCTGAGGTGCACTACAATAAGTGTCCCACCAGAAACACACCTCTGAGATACATGGTCCCACTCTAGTGTCAGATTACAGGACCTGTAAACTGCTAGTCTGACACTAGGTAATATCCAAATTTTTGTGTGGTGGATCTTTCTGTATATATCTCACATTAATATTAAATTGAAGGCATTTCTGGATCTTCAGGGTGTAATGAGAGCTCTGTGTTTGGAGCCGCGGCCTGAGTCAGGACAATTGCACCTTCACCACCACATTTTGCAGCTCTGCCTTTCTCCATCCACTTCTGTATTTCCACTTTGGGTTGTAGGACTGGAGATGTTCTCTTTGCTCTCGGTCTTTTTAGTTCTTTCATGCTGTCGCTCATATTGTTGCCAGTTGTGGACACGTAGCGCTTTGTCGTCTTTGTTGTCTCTGAACCATTTCTTTGGTTTTCTCCTGTTCTTGGTTTTTATAGCAGATCTTGAACTCTCAGAGGTAAACTTGTTAAACCTGATGACAATAGGGCCATGAATCCTGTTGGGACTTATGGCTTTTACCAGAGATGTTTGCAGTGTCCTCCCCCTTAACCTCTTTCCTTCTCACGTTGGTTCTGCCTTGGTTAGCTCATGAACGTTTTCACCTTTAGACCTAGCAAACGCTTTGACCTGTTGTATCCCCTCATTTGCTTTGCTGCAAACGCGATACTTATTGCCTGGAAGCTACAGAGAAGATGAGCTGTGAGCGCCACCATCTGACACAATCTGGTGCTACTCACTGCTCCTCTATGTCATCTGGGGGAAGGACCTCTAAACCTCAATTTATCACTTTTCCTTATCAGACACATCAGTAAAAGGGACACGTCTCAGGTGCTGCGTAAGGAAGTCTTCTGTCACATATCACATTCGTACAAGGTTCAGCCACTCATTGACCACACGCCGTTCTCCCACTTGATGTACAAGACTTGAGTTTCTTTATAGGAACATTCCCAGAAAGAAACTTTGCCCTTCGCTCAATGTCCTTGACCATGTAAGAGCCAACGAGGACTAAATCGTGTTATGTCTGAGAAGTGACGATCGATCACCGGACAATTGTTATGTCAATGGTCGCTCAACCATTTATCCAATGTGTAAGGCGACCACGAGACCAACCACGATAATTTATAAGGGTATAATAGTAAGGTGGTATCCATAGAGGCCGAACCACTATTAGGAACATTGGTAAGGGCTGGTGCAGGCAGCAGATGGGAGGGGTCTGAACAGCAAGTGCAGTGCTCCAAGGAACTGAAGACCCGCCCCCAGTGCACCAAGTGCTCATTTGCATAACACTTCAAAGTTGTTTTTCTCCAACTCTAGAAAAGTGCTGTACATAACGAAGATATGATGTGTATCCCTCTAGTGTGTGCATTAAGATGGTGCTGGCACTTGAGTATTCTTGGAGGAGGTGAGGAAACAGCGTATATTTAGGAAGGCTAAACACTATATAGAAAATGACATAAAATACATTATTTAACTAAATTGCACATGGGAGTCAGCCTTCTGATCGACACAGTAGATTGTGAGTGTGTGAGATGTTCCTATCTGTCTAATCTCTCCCCACAATATAGACATATAGGGGAGAGCTAAACTCTTGCAGCTGTCTGTAGGCGAATCTGGCAGATCTGGTCTATAGCGATTATTACATATCCCCACATCGCAGGATTTTTGGTTTCAGATGCATTGCAAACTTGATAGACTCCCTGTAATATCTATTAAAAGTGACAGAACATTATTACCGAGACCTCGGCTGCTGCAGAACATTATATGAAATATGAAATATAACTGCAAAATAGCAGAATTGTTAAAGGCTATTCTATAAATACTTTGCTATGATCATCTTCACATCATACAGATAATAATACACTAGGCACAGCCTGTCCCCACCCTCAGTATACACCTCTCATGTAGTTACTGAGAGTGTCCCAGCCTGTCCCTTCATAGTGTGATCACAGCGGCTACTGACATCTGAGGTAAGGTGTTACTGACATCTGAAATTTTCTAGATATGCCAAAATCTGCTGGTTCTGGTGACAGTAACCTATCTATCTGCAGGGCTGGGGTGATACACTGGTTCTGGTGACAGTAACCTATCTATCTGTAGGGCTGGGGTGATATGCTGGGTCTGGTGACAGTAACCTATCTATCTGCAGGGGTGGGGTGATATGCTGGTTCTGGTGACAGTAACCTATCTATCTGCAGGGCTGGGGTGATATGCTGGTTCTGGTGACAGTAACCTATCTATCTGCAGGGCTGGGGTGATATGCTGGTTCTGGTGACAGTAACCTATCTATCTGCAGGGGTGGGGTGATATGCTGGTTCTGGTGACAGTAACCTATCTATCTGCAGGGGTGGGGTGATATGCTGGTTCTGGTGACAGTAACCTATCTATCTGCAGGGCTGGGGTGATATGCTGGTTCTGGTGACAGTAACCTATCTATCTGCAGGGCTGGGGTGATATGTTGGTTCTGGTGACAGTAACCTATCTATCTGCAGGGGTGGGGTGATATGCTGGTTCTGGTGACAGTAACCTATCTATCTGCAGGGCTGGGGTGATATGCTGGTTCTGGTGACAGTAACCTATCTATCTGCAGGGCTGGGGTGATATGCTGGTTCTGGTGACAGTATAACCTATCTATCTGTGGTGCTGGGGTGATATGCTGGTCCTGGTGACAGTAACCTATCTATCTGCAGGGCTGGGGTGATATGCTGGTTCTGGTGACAGTATAACCTATCTATCTGTGGTGCTGGGGTGATATGCTGGTCCTGGTGACAGTAACCTATCTATCTGCAGGGCTGGGGTGATATGCTGGGTCTGGTGACAGTAACCTATCTATCTGCGGGGCTGGGGTGATATGCTGGGTCTGGTGACAGTAACCTATCTATCTGCAGAGCTGGGGTGATATGCTGGTTCTGGTGACAGTAACCTATCTATCTGCAGGGCTGGGGTGATATACTAGCTCTGGTGACAGTAACCTATCTATCTGCAGGGCTGGGGTGATATACTAGCTCTGGTGACAGTAACCTATCTATCTGCAGGGCTGGGGTGATATGCTGGTTCTGGTGACAGTAACCTATCTATCTGCAGGGCTGGGGTGATATGCTGGTTCTGGTGACAGTAACCTATCTATCTGCAGGGCTGGGGTGATATGCTGGGTCTGGTGACAGTAACCTATCTATCTGCAGGGCTGGGGTGATATGCTGGGTCTGGTGACAGTAACCTATCTATCTGCAGGGCTGGGGTGATATGCTGGGTCTGGTGACAGTAACCTATCTATCTGCAGGGCTGGGGTGATATGCTGGGTCTGGTGACAGTAACCTATCTATCTGCGGGGCTGGGGTGATATGCTGGTTCTGGTGACAGTAACCTATCTATCTGCAGAGCTGGGGTGATATACTAGCTCTGGTGACAGTAACCTATCTATCTGCAGGGCTGGGGTGATATGCTGGGTCTGGTGACAGTAACCTATCTATCTGTAGGGCTGGGGTGATATGCTGGTTCTGGTGACAGTAACCTATCTATCTGCAGGGCTGGGGTGATATACTGGTTCTCGTGACAGTAACCTATCTATCTGCAGGGCTGGGGGGGATATGCTGGTTCTGGTGACAGTAACCTATCTATCTGCAGGGCTGGGGTGATATGCTGGTTCTGGTGACAGTAACCTATCTATCTGCAGGGCTGGGGTGATATACTAGCTCTGGTGACAGTAACCTATCTATCTGCAGGGCTGGGGTGATATACTGGTTCTCGTGACAGTAACCTATCTATCTGCAGGGGTGGGGGGATATGCTGGTTCTGGTGACAGTAACCTATCTATCTGCAGGGCTGGGGTGATATGCTGGTTCTGGTGACAGTAACCTATCTATCTGCAGGGCTGGGGTGATATGCTGGTTCTGGTGACAGTAACCTATCTATCTGCAGGGCTGGGGTGATATGTTGGTTCTGGTGACAGTAACCTATCTATCTGCAGGGGTGGGGTGATATGCTGGTTCTGGTGACAGTAACCTATCTATCTGCAGGGCTGGGGTGATATGCTGGTTCTGGTGACAGTAACCTATCTATCTGCAGGGCTGGGGTGATATGCTGGTTCTGGTGACAGTATAACCTATCTATCTGTGGTGCTGGGGTGATATGCTGGTCCTGGTGACAGTAACCTATCTATCTGCAGGGCTGGGGTGATATGCTGGGTCTGGTGACAGTAACCTATCTATCTGCGGGGCTGGGGTGATATGCTGGTTCTGGTGACAGTAACCTATCTATCTGCAGAGCTGGGGTGATATGCTGGTTCTGGTGACAGTAACCTATCTATCTGCAGGGCTGGGGTGATATACTAGCTCTGGTGACAGTAACCTATCTATCTGCAGGGCTGGGGTGATATACTAGCTCTGGTGACAGTAACCTATCTATCTGCAGGGCTGGGGTGATATGCTGGTTCTGGTGACAGTAACCTATCTATCTGCAGGGCTGGGGTGATATGCTGGTTCTGGTGACAGTAACCTATCTATCTGCAGGGCTGGGGTGATATGCTGGGTCTGGTGACAGTAACCTATCTATCTGCAGGGCTGGGGTGATATGCTGGGTCTGGTGACAGTAACCTATCTATCTGCAGGGCTGGGGTGATATGCTGGGTCTGGTGACAGTAACCTATCTATCTGCAGGGCTGGGGTGATATGCTGGGTCTGGTGACAGTAACCTATCTATCTGCGGGGCTGGGGTGATATGCTGGTTCTGGTGACAGTAACCTATCTATCTGCAGAGCTGGGGTGATATACTAGCTCTGGTGACAGTAACCTATCTATCTGCAGGGCTGGGGTGATATGCTGGGTCTGGTGACAGTAACCTATCTATCTGTAGGGCTGGGGTGATATGCTGGTTCTGGTGACAGTAACCTATCTATCTGCAGGGCTGGGGTGATATACTGGTTCTCGTGACAGTAACCTATCTATCTGCAGGGCTGGGGGGGATATGCTGGTTCTGGTGACAGTAACCTATCTATCTGCAGGGCTGGGGTGATATGCTGGTTCTGGTGACAGTAACCTATCTATCTGCAGGGCTGGGGTGATATACTAGCTCTGGTGACAGTAACCTATCTATCTGCAGGGCTGGGGTGATATACTGGTTCTCGTGACAGTAACCTATCTATCTGCAGGGCTGGGGGGGATATGCTGGTTCTGGTGACAGTAACCTATCTATCTGCAGGGCTGGGGTGATATGCTGGTTCTGGTGACAGTAACCTATCTATCTGCAGGGCTGGGGTGATATACTAGCTCTGGTGACAGTAACCTATCTATCTGCAGGGCTGGGGTGATATACTGGTTCTGGTGACAGTAACCTATCTATCTGCAGGGCTGGGGTGATATACTAGCTCTGGTGACAGTAACCTATCTATCTGCAGGGCTGGGGTGATATGCTGGTTCTGGTGACAGTAACCTATCTATCTGCAGGGCTGGGGTGATATGCTGGTTCTGGTGACAGTAACCTATCTACCTGCAGGGCTGGGGTGATATGCTGGGTCTGGTGACAGTAACCTATCTATCTGCAGGGCTGGGGTGATATGCTGGTTCTGGTGACAGTAACCTATCTATCTGCAGGACTGGGGTGATATACTAGGTCTGGGGACAGTAACCTATCTATCTGCAGGGCTGGGGTGATATACTAGCTCTGGTGACAGTAACCTATCTATCTGCAGGGCTGGGGTGATATGCTGGTTCTGGTGACAGTAACCTATCTATCTGCAGGGCTGGGGTGATATGCTTGGTCTGGTGACAGTACCCTATCTATCTGTAGGGCTGGGGTGATATGCTGGTCCTGGTGACAGTAACCTATCTATCTGCAGGGCTGGGGTGATATGCTGGTTCTGGTGACAGTATCCTATCTATCTGCAGGGCTGGGGTGATATGCTGGTTCTGGTGACAGTAACCTATCTATCTGCAGGGCTGGGGTGATATGCTGGTTCTGGTGACAGTAACCTATCTATTTGCAGGGCTGGGGGGGATATGCTGGTTCTGGTGACAGTATCCTATCTATCTGCAGGGCTGGGGTGATATGCTGGTTCTGGTGACAGTAACCTATCTATCTGCAGGGCTGGGGTGATATGATAACTGGTGACTCTGGAGACTCTTTAATGCTTGTTGGTGAACACAAATGTAATTGGTCTGAACCCTATGGCCTTTGTATAAGAGCGGACCACCCTTGGGCTCAGTCTACCCTCCAGTTGTTACACATACTCCACCTCTCACATTTGCACAAATTTATCAAGACTTAAAGGGATCCTATCATTGGATACCCGTTTTTTCTGACTAACACATAGGAATAGCCTTAAGAAAGTTTATTCTTCTCCTACCGTCAGATATCTTCTCGGTGCCGCCGTTCTTTAGAACTCTGGATTTCTTCTGAATGGCGGTGCAGAGAAGACATCTAAAGGTATGAGAAGAAGAAACTTTCTTAAGGCTATTCCTACGTGTTAGTCAGAAAAAATGGGTATCCAATGATCGGATCCCTTTAAAGAGGTTATAACGTTTTGTTAAACCGGTTTACAAGTCGATCTGAACTTTCTCTTTTTGTTGCGGTTTTTGGCGCCAAGGCCAGCACTAGATTGAGCAGAATTTAGGGTTAGTTCACACAGAGATTTTTGCAGGCGGGTTCCGTGAATCCTCACATTCCTCCTTTATCTTCACCCAATGGACCACATGTAACATATTATAGGATGTGACTATCACTGTAACCATAAGTAACTATACATTGCTATACATTTCTACACACCAGAACTTGCTACATTTTATTGCTAATTGTTTCCTTCTTCAGTTGTAGATGTGAGATGCCTGCAGTACCAGCTCTATGGGGTCACAGATATCTCATCCTACTCCATGTGATCGCTCTACTCACTTGTCTACTATTCACATATTATCACTTTCAGAAACATTACGCTAGGGATTCCCATTGGTCTGCTCAACTTCTCCCAACTGAAACAGAAGCAGATTTGATTGTCTTACTATGGACATGGCCTTTTGGAGATCACTTTCCCTTAAACCAGTGTCCGAAGCCCTTCAACAATCCTCGTTGCTTTTTCACAGACGACCGTGACTGGTTCCCAAAAGCCAATGCCGTTATTTTCCACCACAGAGACGTTTGCAGATTCAAAAGTCAAATGCCGCAGATGCCAAGACCCGAAGGACAATACTGGGTCTGGTTTAACCTGGAATCTCCAAGTCATAGTCCAAACCTGGCCATGATGGACAACCTCTTCAACCTCACCATGTCCTACAGAAGTGACTCTGACATCTTCACCCCTTATGGTTGGCTAGAGAAGAAGAACGAATCTCAGAACTTTACCATCCCAGAGAAGTCTAAGCTCGTAGCTTGGGTTGTCAGCAACTGGAACCCGAGCTCCAAGAGGGTGACCTATTATAACGAACTAAAGGAACACATAAATGTAGATGTTTATGGCCGACAACACAACAGATTAGACTCGGACAAGTTCAATGTCGTCTTATCAACCTATAAATTCTACTTATCCTTCGAGAACTCCATCCATAGAGACTACATCACTGAGAAGCTCTGGAGGAACGCCCTACAGTCCGGAGCCGTGCCGGTAGTTCTCGGCCCTTCTAGAGAAAACTATGAAAAATTCATCCCTGCCGATTCCTTTATTCATGTTGATGACTTTCCCAGTGCAAAAGACCTGGCCGACTATCTGCTGGAGCTGGACAAAGACCCCCAGAGATATGCCCAGTATTTCAGGTGGAGGATAAGACTACGGCCGGTTGGGAAAGTCTCTTGGGAAACCGAATACTGCAAAGCCTGTGTAGCCCTGCACAAGGCCCCGTCATATAGGGCTATTCCAAGGCTCTCTGAGTGGTATCCTAAATAAAGGATGGACCAATAACCGTACCTGTTATATATACCGCCACTCCAGTGATCACCGCTCTACAGTAACAATGTCATTCACTCATGTGGATATGTACAGGGCGGACGACTCTCCCATGATAAAGGGGGCAATGTGTTAACCCTCAGTTAGTTCAGGAGAACAGACTCCCAGAACAAATCCTGGAAACCCCTTTAACGCTACTGGTTCCCAATGCAAAATCCTTACATATGCCATGGGATTAGCCAATAGTGACGTCAAACACCAGTGTTTAGAATGACATCTGTATACAACCTACCTCAATACAAAGATTTGTCCATAGAGTGAGCCTTGAGTAACATGATGACATCACTGTACAAGTAACCTGGGGTGCCATGACATCATTGCACTCTCCATGTGTAGCACTGGCATTGGGATATTGTATCACAAACCTCAGATACAGAAATCTGCTTCAAAGTTTATGGTTGGGGGGGGGGGGGGTAGAAAGTGATCACGAAGTCCATTACCAATAGCTTGAATAGGACCCTCAATGGTGTGCAGAGGGATGGGAAGGGACAAGTGTGGGGAATGGCCAAGGGGAGATTTGTGGAGAGGCAGAAAGACAAGCCGGTGTGCGAGGGGCTCTGTAGACTTTGCCCAGACCACCAACTACAATACAAATAAACTCAGCCCTCAGACCAGACCCCTAAATTAAAATAAACCCCAACCAGACCTCTCAGACCCCAAATAGTCTCAAAATGAATTCTGATGCCAGACCAGACCCCAAAATAAATTCAGACCCCTCTCTATTCTCCTGAGCCCTTGCTAAGTGTCCGGACATTTTGAGCATGGCCATTGATGTTGGCTTTTGAAATCGGAGCAGCACTACAGGGGAAGATGAACATAAGTTACCATTATATTTTGCAACTTTCACCTTTTGCAAGTACATCACTGTTATCAGAATACACCACTCCAGACCTCGATCTTCTACAAGTATAAGGCTTTATTCACCCAGGGTGGGAGAAGGCGCTTGTTGCATTAGCAAAGCATTATTCTCACCAAGACAAAGAACTCAGGGCTTATTATACATCAAAACCCTCATTTATGACATGATTCTCAATTCCTATTGGTTGAAGTTTACATCAATTATTATCAATCAACTTAAACAAAGAACATATTCATTATTCAAAGCCTAAGGTTTCATCTTAAAGGGCCCCATAGAATCTGTTTGTTACAATAACAGTCAAGAATGACCTTTGACCTAGGTATTGGGCACCCCGCCCCCATAGGGACGCCTGGCAGGATATAATATTTCTCAGGACACATATGGTTACATCACTAACTAAGAGTATATAAGTATATATACAGACTTGTATTACAATGTAACATTATGGCACCACAAGTGGATATATATATATATATATATATATATATATATATATATATACAGTCCTATGAAAAAGTTTGGGCACCCCTATTAATCTTAATCATTTTTTGTTCTAAATATTTTGGTGTTTGCAACAGCCATTTCAGTTTGATATATCTAATAACTGATGGACACAGTAATATTTCAGGATTGAAATGAGGTTTATTGTACTAACAGAAAATGTGCAATATGCATTAAACCAAAATTTGACCGGTGCAAAAGTATGGGCACCCTTATCATTTTATTGATTTGAATTCCCCTAACTACTTTTTACTGACTTACTGAAGCACAAAATTGGTTTTGTAACCTCAGTGAGCTTTGAACTTCATAGCCAGATGTATCCAATCATAAGAAAAGGTATTTAAGGTGGCCAATTGCAAGTTGATCTCCTATTTGAATCTCCTCTGAAGAGTGGCATCATGGGCTACTCAAAACAACTCTCAAATGATCTGAAAACAAAGATTGTTCAACATAGTTGTTCAGGGGAAGGATACAAAACGTTGTCTCAGAGATTTAACCTGTCAGTTTCCACTGTGAGGAACATAGTAAGGAAATGGAAGAGCACAGGGACAGTTCTTGTTAAGCCCAGAAGTGGCAGGCCAAGAAAAATATCAGAAAGGCAGAGAAGAAGAATGGTGAGAACAGTCAAGGACAATCCACAGACACCTCCAAAGAGCTGCAGCATCATCTTGCTGCAGATGGTGTCACTGTGCATCGGTCAACTATACAGCGCACTTTGCACAAATAGAAGCTGTATGGGAGAGTGATGAGAAAGAAGCCGTTTCTGCACGTACGCCACAAATAGAGTTGCCTGAGGTATGAAAAAGCACATTTGGACAAGGCAGCTTCATTTTGGAAACAAAAATTGAGTTGTTTGGTTATAAAAAAAAGGCGTTATGCATGGCGTCCAAAAAGAAACAGCATTCCAAGAAAAACACATGCTACCCACTGTAACATTTGGTGGAGGTTCCATCATGCTTTGGGGCTGTGTGGCCAATGCCGGCATTGGGAATCTTGGTAAAGTTGAGGGTCGCATGGATTCCACTCAGTATCAGCAGATTCTTGAGAATAATGTTCAAGAATCAGTGACGAAGTTGAAGTTACGCCGGGGATGGATATTTCAGCAAGACAATGATCCAAAACACCAAAGCTCCAAATCCTCAGGCATTCATGCAGAGGAACAATTACAATGTTCTGGAATGGCCATCCCAGTCCCCAGACCTGAATATCATTGAACATCTGTGGGATGATTTGAAGCGGGCTGTCCATGCTCGGCGACCATCAAACTGAACTGAACTTGAATTGTTTGTCCAAAATACCTTTATCCAGGAT
Source organism: Leptodactylus fuscus (assembly GCF_031893055.1). Lineage (NCBI taxonomy): Eukaryota > Metazoa > Chordata > Amphibia > Anura > Leptodactylidae > Leptodactylus > Leptodactylus fuscus. Next base: position 3,190,520 of record NC_134271.1, on the reverse strand, counting down.
CCAGGAACTGATTAAAAGCTACAGGAAGCGACTAGAGGCTGTTATCTTTGCAAAAGGAGGATCTACTAAATATTAATGTCACTTTTCTGTTGAGGTGCCCATACTTTTGCATCGGTCAAATTTTGGTTTAATGCATATTGCACATTTTCTGTTAGTACAATAAACCTCATTTCAATCCTGAAATATTACTGTGTCCATCAGTTATTAGATATATCAAACTGAAATGGCTGTTGCAAATACCAAAATATTTAGAACTAAAAATGATTAAGATTAATAGGGGTGCCCAAACTTTTTCATAGGACTGTATATATATATATATATATATATATATATATATATATATATATCATACTTTATATAATCATTCTTATCATCACCATACTTGCAACTCACATGACCAGAGGAATTAGGTGGGGGAGGGGGGGCTTGTTTGGACCCTTTATACACATGAAGAGCTGCAGCAGGTCAGACACCTCCAGGTGAGATGCAGCAGGATTGTTGTATTGTCCAGGCAGTCCGCTCTCTGTAATTGCTTTGCCTTATAGATCTGCCATGTTTAGTTCTCTATTCTTTATACGCACTGTACACTTCAGGATTAAGAAGGAAGAAGTTTGTCCTTGCTGCCTTAAGTTACCCATAACCTCGAAAAGGAGAAGTGTCCTCCAGCTAAACGTTGAATACCCGTGTGCTATAAGTTTCCGTATTTTGGGCCTGACAGCAGCGGGTGCTCTTATACATTGTTATTGTATCTTTCTGGCATATTGATGGGTATTGGTAATGTTTTGTGTCAGTGGATAAACCGGAGAAGGAAAACTGATTGATATTAGAAGAGAACGCAATGTCAGAAATCTGAAAGACTTTATTAGCTCCATAATAGTGATAACTCATCACACAGATACAGTAATAAGTGGCCCAAGTTACATTCAGTTCTAATAGACATAATCAGGCGTAATTCAATGATATATACACATTCTATAAGGCAGCTGAAGGTAATACACATTACGTTATGACTGATATAAAGCCGACCATAGGTATGAGATTAAAGACCTGCAAAGACATCTCAATAATAGTCGGCACAGACGGAATACATTGTAAGACTTGCAGGGTCAATGCGGGAAATCCAATTCTAGAGCTGAGATATTTCCTTCATGTCATACCATATGGCGGTATAGCTACAGACCTGGTGATACTGGACCTTATAACTGACAACTGACATACGTTACAGCAAAGGGAACCTGCAATAGAAATCCTATAATGCTGCAAAGTAATAAGATTAGTGCAAATGGGAAGGAAGAGAAAGATAGTAAAGGAAATATTCATATCAATAACAGCAGCAATCGATCTATAGGGTATGTGAGAACATGGCTGAACCTATAGTGTATGTATTAGAGTGTATTTGTGAGCGTATACTGTATGTACATGTGAAGCTATAGTGTATGTATGGGGGTCTTATCGTGTATGTACAGTATATTGTACATGTGAAGCTATAGTGGATTTATATATAGTGCTTTTCTGTAACCTATAACTGTATATGAGAATCTGTTCTGTATTTATGAACCTGTGCTATAGGCAGTACCATAGGGAACGGGGGGATTATTTGTAGTAGTAACTTCTGTGCAAAATCAGCTCCAAGATACTTTGGTTCCGCTGCCATCTGGGTTTGCGGGTTTTGCTGCCTGTGTAATGGTCGCCCCTTTGGCTGGATAATGCCCCAATGCATGAGAACCCTCCCGCTGGTGTGAGCCTATAGGTATACTATATAGGTGCTACATATACAGGTGCTACAGGTTACACCATAGGCTATGTATGTAAAATAGTCTATGTGAATCTATAGCATGGTGTAGTATATACGGTCTTAACCTTGTAGTGTACAGATATAGTAGAAAATACCCATTACTATATATAACAGATGGAATAGAATGTATTGATCCAGTATATTCTAGAAGGTGAGACAGAGGTAACATTGTAACCCTTTGTGTCATGCACAGGATTGTCAGAGAAGCCCCGACCAAGGTCTAGATAGAACCCGAATATTGTCCGTGTAGCAGCTTCTGCAAAATCCTGGACCAATCTCTGACACTTTATGTAGTTTTCTACAATATCTGTATTTGGAGTCCAAGCCCCGATACTATAGAGTATATAGGCAGAGTATATAGGCAGCTGTGGGGTCAGTCGTCCATAGGATCCTCCACCTAATAAAACTGATATAAATGTGTAATAATCCTGCAAATATCACAGACACCACAAAATAACACAAAGATTCCCAGAATGTATAAAACGACTACGTAACATTCACACCCTATATAAATAATCTATATAGTATAAACTGTATCTATCTATATATAGGCTGCTGACATACAGAACATACAGTAATATTACCAGTCAGCAGAGATTCCCGTCCTCAGACCCAACATTCATCCTCATCAATAAATAGCTAGAAATACAGAAATTGTAACAAGTCTACAGATTGTATCGCTGAGACGGGAGGAACCTGCCAGAAAACCTTAAAGGGGTCCTCTGGTTTTACAAAACAGAAAAGTTGTTTTTCAGGATAATTTATTCTAAATTCAGTTTTTAGAAATCTCTTCATATCAATTCCTTCCGACTTTCAGGTCTATTTGGCGACATCTCACTGGAACCTTTGACATTTCCTTACAATGTGAGTTTGGTTCCGATCCTCGTCGGGTGACATAACACACATGGCTGTCAGTCCTGACTCCATACTTCATTCTATGACCTCGGACTGTCTCACCTTCTGTTTCCCTGCAAGTTTTTGGATTTCTTGACCTTCCATAGTGAACAGGGCGGTCACTCACATGAGGACATTGCTACGGCCATTATAAGCCAAGTGGGGACAATAGAGAGAATTCAGTAAAAGTGCCATATAGTGCTGGGATAATACTGACATATACAGGACACATAATACCGCCACATAGTAACTACATAATTCTCCTTTATAAAGCTCACACATAATATGACAACATTCCCTACTAATACCAGAATATACCGCTATATAATACCGCAGGGCTCTTGTTTGCTCTCAGGGGCTTTTAGGGGACGTAAGATTTGGCCAATTGTCTACCTAGACACCCCTGTGGGTAGGGATCAGCAGTGAAGGGGCCGCTGCCTCTTTGTTCTGATAGATTGGGATCCCATAGATGAATCCACCGCCCATTATACATCGATATGTGAAGGGCAATAAGTAAACCCTAAAGAGATCCATAATAATAATAATGCCCATAGTGAGGGGCAGGGGCAAAACTGGAAGCCCCCGGCACCAATGAAAAGTTTGTAACAGCCCCTCCCCCCTCCACCACTTACCACGAGGACTATAACACTTGTGTCTATGTATATTATAGACAGACCTTTGGGGCCCAGGACCAATTGCTCCCCTGTAGCGAGCGAAATACGGTATTATATGGTCGCCCATGTAAATAGACGGCCGAGCCGTGTCCACTGCACGATGAGTTTCCCTTTGTCATTGGATGATGAATTAATAATTGGATATTTTGTATAATAATATATAATAATTTCCTTGGATCATGAAACCCCTCCTATTAGGGCACATGGAAGACTGGAGAATGTTGGGAACCCCATGACGCCCCAAACCTTTCCAACAAGAGAACCTCGCCTACTATATGTCCGGGCAGCTCAGCGCACAGTAAGCCAAGAGTCCTATGCTAATAAATACATGATAGGAGCAGTGCGGCGCGAGCGGCAATAAAGGGGTCTTTCCAATCTTACAGCATATGACTAGGATCGACGTCTTGTACCCCTGCCAATATGGAGAAGGGATTGGGGTCCCATCAGTTAGTAACCTGCACAGCGACTCTCTCCAGCGGGGTCATGTCTATGCAATGTAGGAGCTTCACCAATATTACTGCCCCCTTTACCCTCATAGGGGACCCTCCGCCATGCGATGGGCGATCCCAGCACTGAGCCCTCACTTAGCTCCTTTCATGTCCCTTCACAGGAGTTTTCTAATCTTCTCCTTATGACGTTGAATTCCTGTTTCTTACCCCGAGCTCCACCATCTTATTGCAGTCTCTGGCGGGGAAGGCTTTGTGGTCAGGAACATTTCACTCATCTTTAGAATAATTCAGCCAATTATTTTGGTAATAAAGTATCGGTCGTTTCTTAGTTGAGCAGCAGGCGAAGCAGCGATGTCTCGAGTCTTAGCTGTCCAGCTGGCCCATCATCTTCAGCAGCATCTGGTTTTCTTCCTTCAGTCTCTTATTCTCATCCTCAGCTCTACTCATTTTCTGCAGCCGACAGAACAAATGGTCAGAAAATCTCCCCCCGACATTTGTCTCCAGTTCATCATTGTAAGGTCTCACTATAAGGAACCCTCCACCGATATCTATTGTAGTGATCAGATATGCGGCGTCTCCCGCCATGTACCCGTGAGTATAGATAAGGCCCCATGTACATGTAATGGCTAGCACACTGATCCGGGCTCTAGTTATGGCCCCATACACATGTCTATGTATTATAATGGGTCCACGTGGGGGAAGCCAGGAGCCCAGAGGCAAAAATAAGAACAGGCCCTGTCCTGTAATGAAATGTGTGGGTGCATGGAGGTCACAGATGGCAAACAGATACCATCCATGTGCCAGTCATGTCGTATTCTCATGCACCCGTACATGCGCATGTTACCCAAAGCAAGTCTATGGCTGCTCGGAGTTACAATAAGTTTTATTCTTTTGCCATAATAGTTATTATATATATACTGATATACATTGAAAGAATGGCAGAAACCTGAAAGACCCCACAGCCAACCATTGTATAAAGTTATAGAAGATCTGAAGACACAAGCAGAGGATGAGTTCATTGTGTCTGCTCCCGGTGTCCCCTGTATTACACTGTGCAGCCTGTACATATAAGTCTTACCTGAGTCAGGGTCTTCATTTCCTTGTGGAGCAGTAGCAGAGACCCCTCCTTGTCGCTGAGCTCTGACGTCAGTCTGTGATTGTCTTGTCTCTTTCCTCTAACTGCCTAATAGAACACAAATACAGTTCACAGTACCAGGCGCCTCGTCTGAGCACCGAAGACTACACGCGGACTTCAGAAATCGTAAGATCTCCACGTAAGACAATGATAAATTATTGATCAAGTTCAGACAACTGTCCTGCAGTGCCCATATGGTGTCCAGTGCCCATACAGTGCTCATACAGTGCCCATACCCAGTGCCTATATAGTGCTCATACAGTGTATGTACTAGTACCTATACCTATGCTCATACAGTGCCCATACAGTGTCTATACAGTGCCCATACAGTGTTTGTACTAGTACCTATACCAGTGCCCATATGGTGTCCAGTGCCCATACAGTGCCCATACCCAGTGTCTATATAGTTCTTATACAGTGTAAGTACTAGTACCTATACCAGTGCCCATACCACTGCTCATACAGTGTTCATACAGTGCCCAGACCCAGTGCTCATACCCAGTGATCATGCAGTGTCTATACAGTGCCCATACCCAGTGCCTATATAGTGCTCATACAGTGTTTGTACTAGTACCTATACCAGTGCCCATACCACTGCTCATACAGTGTTCATACAGTGCCCAGACCCAGTGCTCATACCCAGTGATCATGCAGTGTCTATACAGTGCCCATACCCAGTGCCTATATAGTGCTCATACAGTGTTTGTACTAGTACCTATACCAGTGCCCATACCACTGCACATACAGTGTCCAGACCCAGTGCTCATACCCAGTGCCCATGCAGTGTCTATACAGTGTCCATACCATTACATATACCAGTGCTCATATCTAGTGCCCATAGAGTGCCCATGCTCAGTGCTTATACCCAGTGTCCATACTCAGTGCCCATACAGTACCCATATTGTACCCATATCGTGCCCATACAATGCCCATATAGTGCCCATACAGTGCTCATACAGTACCCATATCGTGCCCATACAATGCCCATATAGTGCCCATACAATGCCCATATAGTGCCCATACAGTACCCATATAGTGCCCATACATTGCCCATACATTGCCCATACCAGTTCCCATACCTTCTGAAGTTCTTCCATCCGTGACTGCCTTGCCTTTAAGCTTCCATCTCTATTTTCTGTAGTTGGGGCATTAAAATGAATTTCTGAATTTCTGCAAAGGCACAAAATACCGACAAGTCTATGGAAACGTCTGCACCCTGTTATATATTGATCTAATACATTCATAAATGAACCAAAGCAACTCTGGAAATAGAAAATATTCTACGGTACGGAGTCAATGGTTACTTTGTAAGCAGATGGGTCTCCTTGTTACAGACTACGACTATACCCTGCACGGTCAGATTCTGCAGCTTATACCTTCACCTTCCTTCTAATACACAGTCGGCAAGAAGTAAAAGACAATTGAAGAAAAGAATAAGATGCAGCGTCAGACTGCACAGGGATTGCTTGTAGTCTGTGAGTGGAGACACATTGGTCTGCACAGGAGCTGTATACACATAATATAGGAGACCTTTCATCTGGACGGGTTACAATACAGTCTATATAGAGAAGAGAAGACAAACCTGTTTGTACAAGTCCCATCTGAAATCCATAATTCCTGCAAGAAAAGCAAAGAAACTTATATACAGAGATCCCCGGAGGTCACTTATAGAACCCTGGATACATATATAGATACATTGTCTTATTATTATATGGACACGCTCCATGTCAGGATATCGTACGAGGCTCCGAGGATCCGGCACTCTCATGGCCATCGGGGCTTTTGTGTTGGACGAACTGCAGGAGCTTTTGTGGTTTGTTCCTTAAGGGAGGTGAAGCCGAGGAAAATCTATTGGGACTAAAACCCAGACGAGTCCTAAGGAATTAAAGTCACTTTGATACTTTTCCGTAAAGAGAGTCTGTCAGTAGTAAATTCACTATAAACCTAATCCCAGGACCTTTCATAAACGTGGAGCTCCAAAGCCGGATAAGAGAGAGATATCTGGAAGATGTGACAAAATCTCTACAAGTTCCTGGGATTCCACTTATAACAAATTCCCTGCTGACAGACTCCAAATATAAAACAACCCTTCATAGATGAATAGTCCTGGGGAATAGAAGAAACTTTGTAATAGATCTTATTAATGAAGATTTTTTTCCTTCTCCACATATCAGGCTCTAATAATTTTTACATAGAAGTCTATGGAGAAGGGAGATCACTATAAAAGACACCCCCTTAGCTGCAGTCTGCTAGGCTGTGATTGGGATCAAGTCCTTCTGACACTGCTATATCTTCAGGAAAAGACTCCACTGCCCTCCTCCTCCCCCTCCCCATAGACTTCTGTGTGTCAGCAGATAAGGAGGAGAACAGCCTAATAAGTGGATAAGGAAAGAGATTTCCTTAAAATATATTGCAAATCTTCAGACGTACTATACACTTATAAAAAGTGGTTTTATAAAGTGGAGGTCACTTTAAGGAGGTCCCTTTAAGAAGGTGCGCACATTGATAGAGTCCTTATATCAGGTCAAAGTCTCTGTTGTCTGCCATCTCATTTCTCAGGTCACTGAACACACAATCGATCTTCCTCCAGTCTTGAAGAAGGATAAGTAAGAAGCACCAAGGATATTTCTGGCTGTAGCATCTTGGAGGTGATTTGGGGAGCTCTCCGGCCATAGGGGGGGGGGGGCACTTACTATTTACTCCTTACTAGGGCCCATCACAAGGAGGCAGCAGCACACATATATACAGACCAAGTCAGCAGAAGACGTCTCAGCCCCTCACCTGACTCTGTACAACAGTCTCCTGTTCTTTGTTCTCTTCATTTGCATTGATATCTTCATTTTCATTAGGATCCTACAAACCAATGAGAAGAGTCAGTCATGAGAGTAACATTCACTATGGGGGGGACTTACTGACAGACCTCGGGCACAAAACCGGGGCAGAAGAGGCAGCAATGGGGGCAAAACTGCAGTAACAGCACAAGGGACTATACAGGGACTGGATCTGTGCACTGTATAATACAGAGACCGGATCTACCCCAAAGAGCTCGTGTGTGCGGGGACGGGTGGTCGGTGCAGCCTCAACCAGACACACTAAGGAGAGGCCAGACATTGTGCACAACCCCTATAAGCTGCGGAGTCAGGGACAGACAAGAATGGGCAAAAAAGCAGAAATTTGATGTAACCTGGAATGACCTTAAGATCTTAAACACCAAGGAGTCTGATTAATGTCATGTGAGAAGAAAGAAGCGCAATGTGAACTGGGCTGGAATGTGGCAGGTTGAGGCTTTGGACATAAAGTGTATGGACAAGCGGTTTAGAGATTTTTTTTTTACAGAGCAGAGGTTTGTGTATCTGTGTATATACATGTATCTATGTGTATACCTGTGTGTATTTACGTGTATCTATCTGTATCTGCTTTCTACATGTAGGGACAATCTTTAACTTTCTGAGGTCCCCAATAAATCGGCCAAAGATGAAGGTGATTTCTTCATATGTGACATTGTACATGGATCTGCTGAGCTGTGATGCCCCCCCCACCCCCACTCATGGGGCCACCAGAAGCCCCCCAGGTGGTACAGACCATGTGACCCTCCTCTTCTATATTATATTACTCGTTGCGATGGACATTTTACAGGTTCTAATTGGAAAAGTTTTGGTTTGATTAGAAATAGAAACTTTTGGAAAATTGAAACCATTTCACTCTGATCTTGTTCCCTCGTCTCTAGTGAAGTCATGAGAATATATTTAAGGGTCGCCGCCCCAGGTGTGGACTCTCCTCTTACCCCAGTCTGGATGAGATTGACTATCCCTGTGGGTCGTCTTTTCTCCCTGAGTTTCCTCTTCTCTATCTGGGTCCGATGCTTCTTCTGAGGACTTCCCTTCTTCTCTTTGGTTTTGGAGGTGACCGGGTCGTGAGCTTCTACGTCTAAAGCTCCTGCAGGTTGGACTTTGCTGGACGTTGCGTCTGGCTCACAGGCTTGTCCTATATGTGAGGACCAGGATTGTGTCTGACGTTCTACTTCTTGTTGTACCTGGATCTCCACAGATCTGCTGCCGACGAGACTAGAAGACGAGCGCAGTCGCATTCGCTCCCTCCGAGCTTTCCATTCCTCCATGAATGGGGCTTGTTCTGTATTGTTACCCTTCATGTCTCGGGACATCTTCGGCTTCTAGAAAAAGATAGTTATACACCATAAATGTCTGCGTGTGAAGAACAAGTCTGAATATTGGCCGCTCTGGTAACCCACTAGGTGATCATAGGGATCAGAGCACTGGCCTGAAGATCATTCAGCTCTTTCCTGACAAGGCAGATGGACAGAAGTAGCAATGTTCTGGGGACTCGCAGTAGTCAGATTCCCATCAATCCCGCTGATACGTCAGCACTTGCACTTAAAGGGTCATCTCATACATGTAATAATCTACTATATCATTCATATTACGGGGAGTCTATCAGTAGTAAATTGGTTCTAATCCCGATCCCAGGACCGTGTAGGGGGGTGCCACAGATCTGAGCATGTCTCTGTTATGCTTTGCAGCCCCACTTTCATGTAAATCAGTTTTATTCATAGTTAGTGTCTTTCCTTGCCCGGCCTATGGGGCTGCAAAGCCGAATAACAGATGTTTGGAAACGGACTGTGCAAGGTGCTGGGGTGAGGGGTATGCCCAATCTCTGCTGACAGTAAAGGGTTAATTCTATAGCTTTGATTCAGTAACACTGGGAACGATTCCTGCCAGAATTATTGCACGTCTTCCAATAGAAGAGCAGCCGCCATCTTTATAAGGAGTCTACCAGCACCCCGGGTATACTCAACCACTACAACCCCATTACAGTGATATGTAACACACCTCTGTCATATAGGTCACTTTTGCGGATTTGGAGCAAAATAATCTTGAAGTCTTATGCAAATGAGTCAGTGCACTGGGGGCGGGGCTACAGCCCCTGTTGCATTGCTATTGATGGCAGGAGCAGCTTCATACTGGTTTCCCTGCCTCCTGCTTGTATGAACAGTCAGGGAGAAACCAATGAGCAAGCAGGAGGCAAGGAAAGCAGCAACACATAGGATTACACTGAGACCGTGTGAATAAGGCCCAATATAAAGAGAGGACCCAGTACAAGAGCGCGGTGATGACTGTGCCCCGTCTGTGCAAAGCCACTGGCACCATGACAGATATCGGCTGCACTAGGGGAGACGTTTCAAAGAAGAATAAGGAATCAAGATGACAACACATTAATTGTATATCCAATAGAACAGGTATACACAAGGCACAGCCAGGATCCCCTGAGATATACTGCAGTGTGAATACGAGGCTAATACACTGCACAGTCTCAGTAGACCCCACATTGTGCGGCTGCCAGCGACTAATCCGCTCTGCAAAGTGGCTGAAAATTAAACAAATCTCATCCGAACAGTCCAATAAATCTGCAGCACAAATTCACCTGCGGCCGAGGGTTTAAGCTGCAACAGGTCCATTTATGCACAAATTTCATCCCTTGCACAACAATTCAGAAACCTCCAGCGATTACCAAAGAAATTTGGAGAATCGGGTCATAAATCTGCCGCGGCCCCCTCCCATATATCCTAAGCCTAAGGGTCCATTCACACGGAGGAAAATGGTGCTGGATTTTCAGTGCTGACAAACAAGCCTCCCATTGATATTTTTTCCACTACCGGAACCGACTGAAATCAATGAGAGGTGTTTTTTTTTCAGCGCTGAAAATTCATCACCAAATAAAGCGCCATTTTCCTCCGTGTGAATGGACCCTAAAAACTTCTAAGGTACCTACAAATGAAAGACATGACGTGACCTATAACCTTTACTGACCGAGATCCAAGATGGAGCCTGTACCATGATGTCATAAGATAATATCATGCAGGTAGATGTAAGCGCGGAAGAGAAGAGATACAGAGGCAGGTACAGCAGGAACCGCAAATACATAGAAGTGACGTAAAGACGGAGGCAACGAATGATGATGTCGATGTGGCGCAATAAGACGTATACAGAGATGTGATAATGATAGTAACTGCAAGCTTTATTAACATATCCATACAATAACACAGATACAGTGATGTAATACAGGCGCAGTGATGTCATAAGGCAGGCGCAGTGATGTAATACAGGCGCAGTGATGTCATAAGGCAGGTACAGTGATGTAATACAGGTGCAGTGATGTAATAACAGACAGACATTCATGAAACAAATCAGTTACAGTGATGCAATACTAGATAGAGTGATGTCATCAGGCAGGTGCAGTGATGTAATACCAGACACACTGATGTAACGAGACAGCTACAGTGATGCAATACTAGACACAGTGATGTCATCAGGCTGGTGCTGTGATGTAATAACACAAGTGCAGTGATGCAATACCAGACACAGTGATGTAATAGTATAAATATATGATGTAATATCAGCAGGTACAGTGATAAACATAGTGCTACAATGTCATACACAGCGATATACAGTAATACCAGACACAGTGATGTCATCAGGCAGGTGCAATGATGTAATACCAAACACACTGATGTAACAATACAGCTACAGTGATGCAATACTAGATAGAGTGATGTCATCAGGCAGGAGCAGTGATGGAATAGCAGTCATTCATGTAACAAATCAGCTACAGTGATGTAATAGTACAAATAGATGATGTAATATCAGCAGGTACAGTGACAAACATAGTGATATAATGTCATACACAGCGATATACAGTAATAACAGGTAGACTGATGTAATAAGCAGTGATATAGCAGTACAGTATAATAGCAAGTACAATAGTGTGATTTACAGTGAGAATAGTCAATTAGTCATACAGTAAAGACTAAGCACAATGTAATAATAGACATATAATAACAGCTACATAGAGATGGTATACTGGGTACTGGGGTGATAGAACAGGTACAGTAATAAAATAATAGGGACAGTCATCGTAAGATAAGTCCACAGTGATGCAATAATAAAGGTATAGTAATGCAGCAAACGGTATGATGTCATAGCGCAGGACTCTAATAAGATGATGTCACAACAGGTAGAACAATGTAAATAGATGATAACATTGTAACACAAAGCAATAATATTATAAGACGGTGATGTCATAGCACAGGTACAGTGACACAATAAGACAGGTGCAGTGATGCGGTGACAGGGGTGCAGTGATGGGGTGCAGGGGTGCAGTGACGTATATAAGCAGGCACAGTGACCACTATATAGGTGACATCTATACAAACAGGTGGAAGATGGTTAATAAGCGCTCAGTGGACATTGCAGCAGTTCTGGCTGATGAGACCCTAATGGGGGAGATGACCCCATGGCTGATACCTCCTTGCTGGAGAGAGGATCCCTCTGCTTCCGCCTGCAGTGTGGGAACTCCCTGGGGGAGGAGTGAGACCCCCTGCCCGAAGCTGTGAAGATCAGACACTGCTTCCCAAAGGACCAGGAACCTCTGATCCTAACAGGAGGAGCCTGACAACCCCTCTCCCCCCGCCCGCCGCACACCCCAGACTCCTTATATAGGAACGTGCCTGGGACTTGGCAGACTTTGACTTCCAAAGGCAGTGAATCATTTCCTCTATTTAACAAAAATGGGATAAAGCTCCTCAGGATCGATGGTTAAATTTAGACCGAATTTTTTTACTTTCCAAAAAATGGGGAAAAAAATAAACAAAATAAATTGTTGTGGTTACAGAAGCCAAAAAGTGTCCGGATAGTGAGGAGCGTGCGGACAGCTAGGGGTGCAGCCAACGTGAGCCGTGAGCGCCCCCACCTGTCACAATGAGGTACTCGCCAGTCACTGCGCACGTCATTGGAAAGATTAGAGGTGTATATACAAGTCCTTGTGATGTCACAGCCTGAGGATATACACTGATAAGGGGCGCCACGTGCAGGGAAACTCCAGAAAGCTGCTTCTCCTGTATCAGCCATTGATTGACAGACATATAGTGCTACGTCTAGCTCTAAAAAGAGGTTCTGCAGCAGCTGGTGTCAGCTGCTGCAGAACATACCTAATACATCATACCTCAGTTGCTGCAGAACATCATAATAAACACCTCAGCTGCTGCGGAACTTCTTAATACACCCCTAAGCTGCTGATCTTCTTTAAGAAATGCAGGAGGTAGTTTTGGGTCAATCAGGGGCGGATAGAAAACCAGCTTATATTTTATAAAGAGGTTCTGCAGCAGCTGGTATGTGCTTCATATGTATGAGGAGTTTATCCCTGCAGTCTCCTGGTTTTACACGGCCACAACCTGCGCAGTGAGTTGTAATATTCTTATATAACAGTAGGGGGCGCGTTATCCCAAATATAAGCTCATAACAATCTCTCGCGTCCAGGGATCAGCCATAACATTAAGACATAGCAGGAATGTGGCGGACTCTGACCGCGCTGCGAAACCGCACAACTTACCGCAAATTACACAGATCTGCAACACAAAAGGTGAAACTTGTGAACAAAAATACATTCCGGCAGTGAAAACCGCAAAACGCACATTACAGACGGGGCGATCAGCAGCAGGCGCGGCACTGATGGGGTGGGGGGGGATTGGCCGTGGGGTTCACTATCAGCCCAATATACAGGGGTCGTCACCTGTCAAAAGTGACCCAAGGATGGATGAGTGTCGGGATCCCGGGCGGACAAGACTTATGATGATTTGCGCTACATTTACTATTATTTCCGTTTCCTCGCAGATTCAGCACAGCGGAGAGGTCAGCGGCCTATCTGATGTATTTAGGGGGGCGCGTCGTCATATATGGGGAGGGTCTTCCACCGGCGCCAGTGATATGAAGACTGGTATGGAATACGCCAGTCTTTATAAATATCCCCCACTGATTTATATGGGTAACAAAAGCTACAGAACATCTGCGGCATTGATACGGCTTACTATGATGGAACGCTAACGGCGCACCGTGCACGAGCTGTGGATGGCGCCGCAGAGACCCTCACCATAGACCAAGAGAGAGGGCCCCTCACATTGTAAGACCTGGTCGGGGTCCTGTGAAGTTTACATTAAGCTTATTCGTAAGAAATGCGTCCCCTTCCCTTTAAGCCTCCTACCCCCCCCCCACTCAGCGCTACCCCCTCCCCTCCCCCACTCATCCTCCGTTATATTATACTACAATTCCTATTTACATTACTGATCCCTTTAATCCTGTTCGCAATAAAGCCTCGGGGTCTGGATAATATAATCTCTAATAACTCCCTTTACCGAAAAAGGTCCTTCATGGAACAAAAAAAACGTCTGAATTAACCCTTCACGTGCTGCACACCGTGCAATAACCAGCAGAGGCCAAAACCCCGAACGGCAAATGCAGCTTCACTTTTTGCTTTTTATTATTTACAGTCCCCCCTCCCCCCAGCCCCCTTTTGATAACTGGCCCCGGCCTTGTCCGTGGGTTCTTGGGACAGGGAAGATTGGTAATGGGGGAGATTTGCTATTCCTTTACATCAGATGTCGTAACAGTTGCAGGTCTCAGTTTTGTGACTTATTAAACATCAGTTGCGACAATAATGGTTACAGTCGGGATTTTTGCGCCACTTTCATGATTTGCGCTATGTTTAATATCATTGGCGCAAAGAGTCACTGAAATTTTCGCTGTAAATTCAGGCAAAGTCTGTAATATAGGAGATCCAGGGACACTGAACTGCAAATACAGGGCGAATACATGCAGGTATGATGCAACTAAAGAGATCCCTGACGTAGAACAACAGCAATCTGTGAGCGGAGTCAGTAACGCCGCTGCTGTCTGTGGATAATATTCCATCTGTAACCACATGAGCAGCCAGAAGAAGATACAAACACATACGAGGCTTTACTTACATTGTAAACTGGGACATCTGCAGAATCTTCGGTCCAATGCACAGAGAAAGCAGTGTGCAGATGTGTGAGGAGGCTGCGAGGAGAATCAGCCTCTCCCCTCTTCATTCACTATGTGAAGAAAGAACAGTCCCTCCCCCTTCCATTCACTGTGAAGACGTCTTAAGGGGGTATTCTCATCTTAAAGATCCTATCTATACAGCTAGATTCTCTAAATTGAAGCATTTTCCTAAATATATTGCTTTAGCAATGCTGCTTTGTTTTCCTGCTATGTGAAATTATATCTCACATTGTTTACACAGAGTTTCCATAGAATCGAACCTGTGTGATAAGGCAGGACATGTGACATCACTCACTGCTCTCACTGATATCTACAGCTCAGCCATTCAGCTAATTGCCTTACTCGGCCTTCTCACTGTTTACTAGGCCTTCTCACTTCTTACTAGGCCTTCTCACTGCTTACTAGGCCTTCTCACTTTTTACTAGGCCTTCTCACTGCTTACTAGGCCTTCTCATCACTTACTAGGCCTTCTCACCACCTACTAGGCCTTCTCACCGCTTACTAGGCCTTCTCACTACTTACTAGGCCTTCTCACTTTTTACTAGGCCTTCTCACTGCTTACTAGGCCTTCTCACTTTTTACTAGGCCTTCTCACTGCTTACTAGGCCTTCTCACTTTTTACTAGGCCTTCTCACCACTTATTAGGCCTTCTTACCACTTACTAGGCCTTCTTACCACTTACTAGGCCTTCTTACCACTTACTAGGCCTTCTTATCACCTACTAGGCCTTCTCATCACTTACTAGGCCTTCTCACTGTTTACTAGGCCTTCTCACTGCTTACTAGGCCTTCTCATCACTTACTAGGCCTTCTCACCGCTTACTAGGCCTTCTCACTGCTTACTAGGCCTTCTTATCACCTACTAGGCCTTCTCACTGCTTACTAGGCCTTCTCACCACCCAGGCCCGGGCCTATTTCCTCATGATTGATCATTCTTACACGCTCCTTTATCAGCAGGCCTGGGTGATGAGAAGCCATGTTGGAGGGTGCTCAGTGTCACCGAATCTCCGTGCCCTGTGTTCCAGGCAACTCATTTGCATATTAATAAAATTCAAAGTTCAGCAGATTGAGGAAAACCAGACCGCTGCCATGAATGTGTCTGTGTACAAATGGACAGAGATGAGAATTGCATAAAATAAAAAAGAAATGATACCTCAGTGATCTGCAGCGACCCAGTGGGAAGATGGGAGTAGTAGTTGGTCACTGTTGGGCTCAAGGTGACCCCAGTAGCCCTACAGTACTCCACAGGGGCTGTTGCAAGTGATGAGGGGTCTGCATGGATCAATGTCACGTGAGGATGGTGATGGTAGTAGTAACGTCCAGGACACTCCCTGAGCCTGATGGTAGTTGTGGTGCCCATGATGGAGGACTCAGGGTGAAGATGAACAAGGCAGGTAAACAAACCGGAAATGGTCTGGAGTTGAGACTTGGTGATGGATCTCCGCGGGGGTCTGTCAGCGGAGAACCCAGTATGAGGTGCGTAGGCTAAGTTGTAGATATGAAATCTATCCAAAAGTTCCTCTGCCAGACACTAGTCCCAAAAAAAAAGTGAGCAAGGCTACGGCCCATCTCCTGACTGTGATATGGACACTTGTGCCGACGACCTGGACTATCGGACTAAAAACTCTCCAGCCAGGGGCTGAGCAGTCAATCCCTAAATGTCGAAACCTACCATGAGGCCCCGACCAGAAAGGAACAGGGGATGCATGATGTCATAGCCGAAGAAGTTAGAATTAGAGATGAGCGAGTACTGTTCGGATCAGCCGATCCGAACAGCACTCTCGCATAGAAATGAATGGACGTAGCCGGCACGCCGGGGGTTAAGCGGCCGGCCACCGTCAAAGTGGAAGTACCAGGTGCATCCATTCATTTCTATGGAGCGTGCTGTTCCAATCGGCTGATCCCAACAGTACTCGCTCATCTCTAGTTAGGATCATGTAATGGGTTAAATCCATTGAATGAACTGTATTACACAGGGCCATGGGGTGCGGAGCCAAAAAATCCATGTAATTATATCATATTAATCGTTCTATAATATCACTAATAATTCAGTGATCGATTCCTAAGACAGCAAATATGTAACAAATTATCATCGAATTCTATAATATTAATAATGTCACGGAAAATAATAAATATTTGTGAAGCCAGAGTCAGTCGGCAGCTCTGACCTCACCCAAACCAGGCCCTGACTCCGCAGCTCAGACCGTCCTGGCACCAGTCAGTGAACTGGACCCTGCGTCGCCATTATGTCTCATATATTATTCCGATACGTTGGGTTAGATCGTTTGCTCGATTCTATAAAATATTTATTTGAAAGATTGGCTCAGTAAAGCGTTTGCAGCTAAGAGTTTCTGCAGCAGCTGAGAGGTTTGTTAGCTTTGTGCCAGCCAAGTGGCTGCTGTGTAGTGTTGGCACGTGCGTGGCGGCCAGACGTTGGTATGCCTGCAATGTGCCGGCTAGCAGGAAGCTGCGTGCACACTTATCAGTCCATGTCACAGGACAGGTTGAGACTATTTTCTTGCCAGCGTGACCCATGAGCGGAGACCGAACTCCGAGAGGAAATTATTACCATGAAAGGGCAAAAAGCCGCAGCAGCGAAACCTCAATGTAAAAATAGTCAACGAAAATACCGAATAAATGTATCACATGGGTCAGATGTGTAAAGAGAGAACCTGGAGGGGTAAAGACAAACCGGATCCATATACTGGACATAAATGACGTATATGATGTGTGTTATGTATATGATGTATAGGGTGTATATGATATATATGGTGTATATGACAGGTGACATCATGTATGGCAAAAAGAGGGAGCAGATGTGATCATATATGGAGGATATAGGAGACCTAGGACAACAAGTATGGTAAATGGAGGCGACGAGTGAGAACATATCTGGAGAACAGAAAGGCCAGGAGACACCTTGTATAGGGAATGAGAGGACAGGTGAGACCTTGTATAGGGAATGAGAGGACAGGTGAGACCTTGTATAGGGAATGAGAGGACAGGTGACACCTTGTATAGGGAATGAGAGGACAGGTGACACCTTGTATAGGGAATGAGAGGACAGGTGAGACCTTGTATAGGGAATGAGAGGACAGGTGAGACCTTGTATAGGGAATGAGAGGACAGGTGAGACCTTGTATAGGGAATGAGAGGACAGGTGAGACCTTGTATAGGGAATGAGAGGACAGGTGAGACCTTGTATAGGGAATGAGAGGACAGGTGAGACCTTGTATAGGGAATGAGAGGACAGGAGACACCTTGTATAGGGAATGAGAGGACAGGTGAGACCTTGTATAGGGAATGAGAGGACAGGTGAGACCTTGTATAGGGAATGAGAGGACAGGTGAGACCTTGTATAGGGAATGAGAGGACAGGTGAGACCTTGTATAGGGAATGAGAGGACAGGTGAGACCTTGTATAGGGAATGAGAGGACAGGTGAGACCTTGTATAGGGAATGAGAGGACAGGTGAGACCTTGTATAGGGAATGAGAGGACAGGTGACACCTTGTGTAGGGAATGAGAGGACAGGAGACACCTTGTATAGGGAATGATTGGACAGGTGAGACCTTGTATAGGGAATGAGAGGACAGGTGAGACCTTGTATAGGGAATGAGAGGACAGGTGAGACCTTGTATAGGGAATGAGAGGACAGGTGAGACCTTGTATAGGGAATGAGAGGACAGGTGAGACCTTGTATAGGGAATGAGAGGACAGGTGAGACCTTGTATAGGGAATGAGAGGACAGGAGACATCTTGTATAGGGAATGAGAGGACAGGAGACACCTTGTATAGGGAATGAGAGGACAGGTGAGACCTTGTATAGGGAATGACAGGACAGGTGAGACCTTGTATAGGGAATGACAGGACAGGTGAGACCTTGTATAGGGAATGAGAGGACAGGTGAGACCTTGTATAGGGAATGAGAGGACAGGTGACACCTTGTATAGGGAATGAGAGGACAGGTGACACCTTGTATAGGGAATGAGAGGACAGGTGAGACCTTGTATAGGGAATGAGAGGACAGGTGACACCTTGTATAGGGAATGAGAGGACAGGTGAGACCTTGTATAGGGAATGAGAGGACAGGTGAGACCTTGTATAGGGAATGAGAGGACAGGTGAGACCTTGTATAGGGAATGAGAGGACAGGTGAGACCTTGTATAGGGAATGAGAGGACAGGTGAGACCTTGTATAGGGAATGAGAGGACAGGTGAGACCTTGTATAGGGAATGAGAGGACAGGTGACACCTTGTATAGGGAATGAGAGGACAGGTGACACCTTGTATAGGGAATGAGAGGACAGGTGAGACCTTGTATAGGGAATGAGAGGACAGGTGACACCTTGTATAGGGAATGAGAGGACAGGTGACACCTTGTATAGGGAATGAGAGGACAGGTGACACCTTGTATAGGGAATGAGAGGACAGGTGAGACCTTGTATAGGGAATGAGAGTACAGGAGACACCTTGTATTGGGAATGAGAGGACAGGTGAGACCTTGTATAGGGAATGATTGGACAGGTGAGACCTTGTATAGGAAATGAGAGGACAGGTGAGACCTTGTATAGGGAATGAGAGGACAGGTGAGACCTTGTATAGGGAATGAGAGGACAGGTGAGACCTTGTATAGGGAATGAGAGGACAGGTGAGACCTTGTATAGGGAATGAGAGGACAGAAGACACCTTGTATAGGGAATGAGAGGACAGGTGAGACCTTGTATAGGGAATGAGAGGACAGGAGACACCTTGTATAGAGAATGAGAGGACAGGTGAGACCTTGTATAGGGAATGAGAGGACAGGTGAGACCTTGTATAGGGAATGAGAGGACAGGAGACACCTTGTATAGAGAATGAGAGGACAGGTGAGACCTTGTATAGGGAATGAGAGGACAGAAGACACCTTGTATAGGGAATGAGAGGACAGGTGAGACCTTGTATAGGGAATGAGAGGACAGGAGACACCTTGTATAGGGAATGAGAGGACAGGTGAGACCTTGTATAGGGAATGAGAGGACAGGTGAGACCTTGTATAGGGAATGAGAGGACAGGAGACACCTTGTATAGAGAATGAGAGGACAGGTGAGACCTTGTATAGGGAATGAGAGGACAGAAGACACCTTGTATAGGGAATGAGAGGACAGGTGAGACCTTGTATAGGGAATGAGAGGACAGGAGACACCTTGTATAGGGAATGAGAGGACAGGTGACACCTTGTATAGGGAATGAGAGGACAGGTGACACCTTGTATAGGGAATGAGAGGACAGGAGACACCTTGTATAGGGAATGAGAGGACAGGAGACACCTTGTATAGGGAATGAGAGGACAGGTGAGACCTTGTATAGGGAATGAGAGGACAGGTGAGACCTTGTATAGGGAATGAGAGGACAGGTGAGACCTTGTATAGGGAATGAGAGGACAGGTGAGACTTTGTATGAAGAATGAGAGGACAGGTGAGACCTTGTATAGGGAATGAGAGGACAGGTGAGACCTTGTATAGGGAATGAGAGGACAGGTGAGACCTTGTATGAAGAATGAGAGGACAGGTGAGACCTTGTATGAAGAATGAGAGGACAGGTGAGACCTTGTATAGGGAATGAGAGGACAGGTGAGACCTTGTATGAAGAATGAGAGGACAGGTGAGACCTTGTATAGGGAATGAGAGGACAGGAGACACCTTGTATAGGGATGAGAGGACAGGTGAGACCTTGTATAGGGAATGAGAGGACAGGTGACACCTTGTATAGGGAATGAGAGGACAGAAGACACCTTGTATAGGGAATGAGAGGACAGGTGAGACCTTGTATAGGGAATGAGAGGACAGGAGACACCTTGTATAGGGAATGAGAGGACAGGTGACACCTTGTATAGGGAATGAGAGGACAGGTGACACCTTGTATAGGGAATGAGAGGACAGGAGACACCTTGTATAGGGAATGAGAGGACAGGAGACACCTTGTATAGGGAATGAGAGGACAGGAGACACCTTGTATAGGGAATGAGAGGACAGGTGAGACCTTGTATAGGGAATGAGAGGACAGGTGAGACCTTGTATAGGGAATGAGAGGACAGGTGAGACCTTGTATAGGGAATGAGAGGACAGGTGAGACCTTGTATGAAGAATGAGAGGACAGGTGAGACCTTGTATAGGGAATGAGAGGACAGGTGAGACCTTGTATAGGGAATGAGAGGACAGGTGAGACCTTGTATGAAGAATGAGAGGACAGGTGAGACCTTGTATAGGGAATGAGAGGACAGGAGACACCTTGTATAGGGATGAGAGGACAGGTGAGACCTTGTATAGGGAATGAGAGGACAGGTGACACCTTGTATAGGGAATGAGAGGACAGGAGACACCTTGTATAGGGAATGAGAGGACAGGTGAGACCTTGTATAGGGAATGAGAGGACAGGTGAGACCTTGTATAGGGAATGAGAGGACAGGTGAGACCTTGTATAGGGAATGAGAGGACAGGTGAGACCTTGTATAGGGAATGAGAGGCCAGGAGACACCTTATATAGGGAATGAGAGGACTGGAAACACCTTGTATAGGTCCCCTCAACCAGGGACAGAAATAGACTTGACAGGCTGATCAGGAGGGCCAGCTCTGTCCTGGGGAGCCCCCTGGACCCAGTACAGGTGGTGGGTGACAGAAGGATACTGTCTGTGGTGACCTCCATGCGGGAGAACAAATCCCACCCCATGTATGGGACCCTGATGGGACTTGGCAGCACTGTAAGTGACCGTCTGCTTCACCCCAAGTGTGAGAAGGAGCGCTATCGCAGGTCCTTCCTTCCAACCGCGACCAGGCTGTATAATCTACATCAGACCAAACGAAGAGCTCTCCGCACAGAGAACTAAATGATTATGACGATGACCATGAGGTCTTACTCTTTCTCTTCTGTTTTTTTTTTTTTTTCCTTAGCTGCCATGGACTCCTAGTATATCTTCTCTTCTCAGCTTATCTGTGTCTACATCTGTAATATATTACTCTGTATTATCCTGTATCTGTATTACTATGCTGCTGTAACACGCTGAAATTTCCCCAATGTGGGACTATTAAAGGATTATCTTATCTTATCTTATAGGGAATGAGAGGACAGGTGAGACCTTGTATAGGGAATGAGAGGACAGGTGAGACCTTGTATAGGGAATGAGAGGACAGGTGAGACCTTGTATAGGGAATGACAGGCCAGGAGACACCTTGTGTAGGGAATGAGAGGACAGGTGAGACCTTGTATAGGGAATGAGAGGACAGGTGAGACCTTGTATAGGGAATGACAGGCCAGGAGACACCTTGTGTAGGGAATGAGAGGACAGGTGAGACCTTGTATAGGGAATGAGAGGACAGGTGAGACCTTGTATAGGGAATGAGAGGACAGGTGAGACCTTGTATAGGGAATGAGAGGACAGGTGAGACCTTGTATAGGGAATGAGAGGACAGGTGAGACCTTGTATAAGGAATGAGAGGACAGGTGAGACCTTGTATAAGGAACGAGAGGACAGGTGAGACCTTGTATAGGGAACGAGAGGACAGGTGAGACCTTGTATAGGGAACGAGAGGACAGGTGAGACCTTGTATAGGGAATGAGAGGACAGGTGAGACCTTGTATAGGGAACGAGAGGACAGGTGAGACCTTGTATAGGGAACGAGAGGACAGGTGAGACCTTGTATAGGGAACGAGAGGACAGGTGAGACCTTGTATAGGGAACGAGAGGACAGGTGAGACCTTGTATAGGGAACGAGAGGACAGGTGAGACCTTGTATAGGGAACGAGAGGACAGGTGAGACCTTGTATAGGGAACGAGAGGACAGGTGAGACCTTGTGTCACGGGATGGTTAGAGTCCGGCAATAGGCAATGTGTAATATATATTTCATGTGGAATGTATTCTCTAACCTGTTGTAAACATCAGTGTGTAGTTGGCTGATTAGGGTCTAGTGTGTTAGCACATTGTATGCAAATACCTCTAACTAGTGAGGACCAGTGAGGACAATGGGTGGAGATAATCTGATCAGTGTCTCCAAGAAAATGTTGGATGGTGCATTGTCCATAGTAGACAGGGAGTCTGCTCTCCTTGGTATAGGTGAGGGGGGAAGGATCTGTGACTCAGCCCTTCCCACCCCCAGGTATAGGTGTAACAGTCTTAGTATATAGTTGTAGCTGGAGTTAGTATGTGTTAGCCGGCCTGTGCACAGCTCTGCAGAGAGCCAGGACTTAGTTACAGGACCAAGGAACCAAAGTTATCATTGGATTGTGACTTCTGTGGACTTATTGTTATTACGGTTGATGTGACCGCCGCCGGCTACTAACTTTGTGGATTACAATAAATTGCTGTTGTCTCCCGACCTCTTGCGTCCGTGTTGATTCAAAAGACCATCCGGAGGAAGACGTATACCTTTGCTCCGTGACACCTTGTATAGGGAACGAGAGGACAGGTGAGACCTTGTATAGGGAACGAGAGGACAGGTGAGACCTTGTATAGGGAACGAGAGGACAGGAGACACCTTGTATAGGGAATGAGAGGACAGGAGACACCTTGTATAGGGAATGAGAGGACAGGTGAGACCTTGTATAGGGAATGAGAGGACAGGTGACACCTTGTATAGGGAATGAGAGGACAGGTGAGACCTTGTATAGGGAATGAGAGGACAGGAGACACCTTGTATAGGGAATGAGAGGACAGGAGACACCTTGTATAGGGAATGAGAGGACAGGTGAGACCTTGTATAGGGAATGAGAGGACAGGTGAGACCTTGTATGGAGAATACAGCCAGAGCTGAGGATCGCGTCCTGCTCCATAAGTCTCAGCCCCATATATACTTGTCTATATACTTGTCACCCTCCCGCTCTTGGACAACACAAATCTGATCACATCTGTGATGGAGCAATAGTTTAATTTAGGAAAAAAGAAGAAGACCCTCAGGACATTGCAGGCCTGTTCCTTTATCCAAGATAAGTCTGTCTCGGCCCCTGTGTCTGGTCTGCGGCAGGCAGATTCTTTATATTAGAAGTAAAGGTGTTCACATGCACTTAGCGCCCCCTAGTGGTGAGTGTAATAGAAGTGCGTGTTATTGGGCACTATAATATCTGTGTGCGCCCATATAGCATACAACTAATATAAAGTACTCCGCAAATACTGTACAGGGGTATACGAGCTTTGGGAACTGGTAAGTATGACAGGAACAATAGTGACTACAACAGTCAGGAGCTCGCACAGTCTGAACTGCACCCTAAAATACCAAAATGCAAGTGACTACAGTGCGCTATAGTGTGACGCCATCGCCCACGGCGGCCATATATACAGAAGGATCTCAAGGCTTATGGCAGAGCAGACATGGGAACGAGATATGGGCAGGGGCCCAAATATTATCTTTGGCAAAGCCCCCAAGAACAAGAGATCTGCTGCCTGGATATTTCCATAACTTACAAAAAACATTCACGGGCAGCGCAAAAAACCCAAAACAGATACAGAAAAAATATATAAAACTCAAGAGCTGGAGATAAAACTGCAAAACTAACCCAACAGGGAAGAGTGCAAATATAAAGAAGAGTCCTTATATGCAGGGGCGGATCCAGGGCCGGGCAATCGCCCGGGGCCCCGCGGCGCGGCCCGGACCTAACAAAACGGTCCCGGTCGGCATGTCCCAATTTCAACTCATGAGCTGAATACATAGGCGTTTAGAGCAGGAGCTGTCACAGATCTGCTCCTGCCTTAACGCTGCTCTCCTGCATTTGTAGCCGCGATGTGATGACGTCACACTGCGCCTACAACTATGTGAGCGAGGGAGAGAGCGGAGAGAGCGGCGGGGGAGCGAGGGAAGGTGAGTGTAAGTGGGGTTTTTTGTGTTAAACATTAAGGTGGAACATAATGTAGGGGGCCCATGAAACTGGGGGCAGATGAGGGAGAGGGGGAGAAAGGCATGACACTGGGGCAGATGAAGGGGGAGAGAACGGCATGACACTGGGGCAGGTGAAGGGGGAGAGAACGGCATGACACTGGGGCAGATGAAGGGGGGGAGAAAGGCATGACACTGGGGCAGATGAAGGGGGGGGAGAATGGCATGACACTGGGGCAGATGAAGGGGGAGAGAACAGCATGACACTGGGGCAGGTGAAGGGGGGAGAACGGCATGACACTGGGGCAAATGAAGGGGGAGAGAACAGCATGACACTGGGGCAGATGAAGGGGGGAGAACGGCATGACACTGGGGCAGATGAAGGGGGGGAGAACGGCATGAGACTGGGGCAGATGAAGGGGGGAGAACGGCATGACACTGGGGCAGATGAAGGGGGGGAGAACGGCATGAGACTGGGGCAGATGAAGGGGGGAGAACGGCATGAGACTGTGGCAGATGAAGGGGGGAACGGCATGACACTGGGGCAGATGAAGGGGGGAGAACGGCATGAGACTGGGGCAGATGAAGGGGGGGAGAACGGCATGAGACTGTGGCAGATGAAGGGGGGAACGGCATGACACTGGGGCAGATGAAGGGGGAGAACGGCATGAGACTGGGGCAGATGAAGGGGGGGAGAACCGCATGAGACTGGGGCAGATGAAGGGGGGAACGGCATGACACTGGGGCAAATGAACGGTGGGAGAATGGCATGACACTGGGGCAGATGAAAGTGCAGAGAACAGCATGACACTGGGGCAAATGAAGGGGAGAGAACAGCATGACACTGGGGCAAATGAAGGGGGGGAGAACGGCATGACACTGGGGCAGATGAAGGAGGGGAGAACGGCATGACACTGGGGCAGATGAAGGGGGAGAACGGCATGACACTGGGGCAGATGAAGGGGGGGAGAACGGCATGACACTGAGGAAGATGAAGGGGGGAGAACGGCATGACACTGGGACAGATGAAGGGGGAG
Source organism: Leptodactylus fuscus (assembly GCF_031893055.1). Taxonomy (NCBI): domain Eukaryota; kingdom Metazoa; phylum Chordata; class Amphibia; order Anura; family Leptodactylidae; genus Leptodactylus; species Leptodactylus fuscus. The sequence goes on along the minus strand of NC_134271.1, from coordinate 3,164,825 downwards.
AGAATGGCATGACACTGGGGAAGATGAAGGGGGGAGAACGGCATGACACTGGGGAAGATGAAAGGGGGTAACGGCATGACACTGGGACAGATGAAGGGGGGGAGAACGGCATGACACTGGGGCAGATGAAGGGGGGGAGAATGGCATGACACTGGGGCAGATGAAGGGGGGGAGAACGGCATGACACTGGGGCAAATGAAGGGGGGGGGAGAACGGCATGACACTGGAGCAGATGAAGGGGGGGAGAACGGCATGACACTGGGGCAGATGAAGGGGGGAGAACGGCATGACACTGGGGCAGGTGAAGGGGGGGAGAAAAGCATGACACTGGGGCAGATGAATGGGGGAGAACGGCATGACACTGGGGCAGATGATTGGGGGAGAACGGCATGACACTGGGGCAGATGAAGGGGGGAGAACGGCATGACACTGGGCAGATGAAGGGGGGAGAATGGCATGAAACTGGGGGCAGAGATGGAGGGGGCATATAATTTACGGGTGACTGTAGGAGAATTATACTGTGTGGGAGCACACGAAAAATGAATGAGAATGGGTGGAGTCAACATGAAAGTGGGCGGAGCTAAATTTGTCGCAGCGCACATTTTATTACCTCTTTCTAGTCTTCAAAAGTTGGGAGGTACAGGTTAGAAGCACAAGACCCCCCCGGTAAGTAGGGCCCCGCAAAAGTCAATTGCCCAGGGCCCCGCAAACCCTGGATCCGCCACTGGCCAGTTTAAAAGGGTTTTCCAAAACTTTAAAATTAATGATCATCAACTGAACTTAAGGTGTTGAACCCCCAAAGATCATCATGACATCATGTTAACTGGTCACATGGCCAGAGCGCGGCTCAGTCCCATTCAAGTGAAGGTGCTGCACTGTGATACTAAGCACGGCTACTGTGCAAATATTTGGTAAGCAGTGAAGAGGCTACAACCTCTGCAAACAGAGGAGCAGTTGGGGTTCGGGTATCAGACCTAAGGATGGGGTAAGTTACTGTGAGCTGCTCCCCAGCTCTGGGACCCCCGGCCTCAATACTGCCGCTGCTTCCACCTTTGCAGGGTTCACTCTCTGATACATCACATAATATGTTATTAAAGTCATAGCGTTTAATAAAAAGCGTCAGCCCCATGTAAGGGATAGTGATGTCAGATAATCCTGCCTTATAACTAGGCCCTAATACCCCAGCTTACCGCCATAAGCCCCGTGACACGGACTCCTTAAAGCCACATGATGGGCCGTCAGGGATTCCAAGATCCTTCATCTAAATCAATCTGTAATTAAAGTATTTTCCCTTAAAACCTCCTAAACCCCTCTCATTGTGACTGTCCTTTTAAGAGCATGCAGGTGGGCCCTGGCCCATAAATAACCATTTTATGTAATAAAAGCCGGAGGCCGGGGGCGATCAGAGAACAAGGGCGAGATCTGCTTTAGTCCAAAGTAGGAACTGCCTGAGCTCCTCGGCTGACGTCTGTAGGTTAAGTAACATGTTCAGATATTACTCTGTTACATGGAGTGTTTATACATCCAGCGCAGAACGTCTCGCAGTCCCTCAGGCGGTATAGCTTTTAATATGCACGGCCATAAAAGGTAGATAGAAGCGTCCCGTGCCATCCGCAGGGCTGTGTTATTGTTACGATGCTATAGAAACTAATCTTTATATAAAAGAGTTATTACAGGGAAAAAAACCTTCTCCCCCTGCGAGGATCGCTACATTGTGACAAGGCCTGCAAGGCTGGATACATAGTGACAAGGCCTGCGAGGCTCGCTACATTGTGACAAGGCTTGTGAGGCTCGCTACATTGTGAATACTCCTGCAAAGCTCGCTACATTGTGACAAGGCCTGTGAGGTTCAATACATTGTGACAAGGCCTGCAAAGCTCGCTACATTGTGACAAGTCCTGCAAAGCTCGCTACATTGTGACAAGGCCAGCGAGGTTCAATACATTGTGACAAGGCCTGCAAAGCTCGCTATATAGTGACAAGGTCTGCTAGGCTCGCTATATGGAAAGCCTTTTAGATACAAAGGCAGTAAATGGGTGGCGGGATCGATATGTAAATGGAAGTTGAAGAGTAAATGTTATTGACACAGCACAAGTCTGAGACTGGGACTGGGACAGTGAAGAGACCTGCACCCCCGGATAGAGAAAGTCTGGCACATGTAGCAGAGCTTATAACAGACTGCTGGGAATCATTGAGCTCCGTCCTCATTCACGTGGACCCTCCATATAAATGCTGGATCTCCATCTTGTATTGAATCTGAGGATTGCAGAGTTGTGTTGGTTCATGTAAAGTTGAGAAGTTTTACCTGAGTCCTTACCTGCAACTACAATCAAGGCCCCTTGCACTTAGCTCAGGAAGACTGAAGGCCATTACATAATGCCCCAGGTAAAACTACCACCGCCATCATGTACCTCACAGGCCCCCTCAGCTCTGCACCAGCCCAGGAGGTGAACTGGAGGAAGTGGTTGAGGACCCAGACTCACAGAATGTAGACATCTTGATCCTGCTGTACCAGTGAAGAAACGCAGATATCCATAGCTAAGACGCAGCCTGCATTTCCCCAATAGTGGTCATAGAGGGGGCCTAAGTCCTAGGGGTCACCCAGATTGCTATGGTGGATAGGGAGAGGACCAAGGAAGGGGTGAAGGGGTGACAGGTCATCATTAAGAGGGCAGGGGTAGAGGTGGCACATACATACTGGAACTTTAAGAGACCTGAAGATATTTTTGCCACCTAAGAAGACTCCGGTTTTATAAAGGGCACATGCTTGGTTGGGGCATATTCACATCTACATCTGAGGTTTCAGTGCCAAAAATGTCTAAAATTGTGAAAAAAAACAGTCCTGCGTGCAGGAGAACCCAGAAATACGGTACAGACACCATTACAGTCAGTGGGGTCCCCCGGGATCTGTCCGTTCTTCTGATCCTACATATGTGAGCCCGGCCTTACAAGTAGTGACCTATTAATGCTTGGAAGGATTTAGGTTTATTTTCTACGATTCCCAAGTAATTCTGCCCGATCCTCTAACACCAGCAGCGTTCACCTAGTCACCCCCCCCCCCCCCCAATCCGGGTGTGCGGCGCTTGTCCTGGGCTTTGATGTCATATTATTATGTTTGTAATCCTGCAAATCCCAGTCACACCATAGAAGTGCAGTGGACGTAGGAAACAACTCGAGATGTGTCGCCCACTGGGTCATGACCAAGGAATGTGAACTATGCAGACCCAGATCTTATTCTGTCCTCTACACCAATGTCCCCAGTCTCAAAGTTGTATTAGGGAGAGTTTCTGGACCCCAAATCCAATAAGAAAGTCTCACACATTGCACATGTTTAGTGGTAGTTTAGTGCTGGGTCTAAGGGGCCATTTGCACCCCTCAGGCAGTGGCATAAATGTAGGGGTGCTCAGCCGCTCACCTGCCACCAGGGGGCATGCTGCATCCATTCCTCAATATAACAGATCCACACCCCTCCTCCACATGGGAGCCCCAAGCAGTGATAGGGGGGGCTATAGGGGGTGCAAAGCTAGCAATTGCAATGGAGCCCATGGGGGCCAAAATGCCTCTCTACAACATAAGAAGACTCCAGTATTATACACGGTATATGATAAGTGGGGGCCACATTACATTTTTTTTGCATTGGGGCCCTGGAGCTTCAGGTTAGACATCCAAGGGGAAGCAGAACTGACCCATGTGAAGACCACTGTGCTGAATGTGGGACGTTGCATGTGTGTTCCTATCTTTCCCAGGCTCCTGATTGGCAAATAAAACTTATGGGAGCCCAAGGGGTATGATAGGTAGACCTGCAATTCAGGGCTCTAGGACAATTGTATGTAAAGACCCCTATGTCATTGGCTCCCCCCAACCTACTAACACGCTGTCAGAATTGGGGGGATCCAGGGCCAGACAGAAAACCTCCCAACCTATAAACCTTCCTGACTGTATTACTTTACCCCGTAAATATCTCAGTCCAGGCGCCTTCCTTATACCGTGCCGCGGTGCAGGCTGATCCTGCAATGTCTCTAATAATGTTCTTCAATAAAGCCGTATCCCGGGGTTATCCTGCATATTGTGCCATATACATGTTATATAATATAATATCCTGCATATTGTGCCGTATACATGTTATATAATATAATATCCTGCATATTGTGCCATATACATGTTATATAATATAATATCCTGCATATTGTGCCGTATACATGTTATATAATATAATATCCTGCATATTGTGCCGTATACATGTTATATAATATAATATCCTGCATATTGTGCCGTATACATGTTATATAATATCCTGCATATTGTGCCATATACATGTTATATAATATCCTGCATATTGTGCCATATACATGTTATATAATATCCTGCATATTGTGCCATATACATGTTATATAATATAATATCCTGCATATTGTGCCGTATACATGTTATATAATATCCTGCATATTGTGCCATATACATGTTATATAATATAATATCCTGCATATTGTGCCGTATACATGTTATATAATATAATATCCTGCATATTGTACCGTATACATGTTATATAATATCCTGCATATTGTGCCATATACATGTTATATAATATAATATCCTGCATATTGTGCCGTATACATGTTATATAATATCCTGCATATTGTGCCATATACATGTTATATAATATCCTGCATATTGTGCCATATACATGTTATAGAATATCCTGCATATTGTGCCATATACATGTTATATAATATAATATCCTGCATATTGTGCCATATACATGTTATATAATATAATATCCTGCATATTGTGCCGTATACATGTTATATAATATAATATCCTGCATATTGTGCCGTATACATGTTATATAATATAATATCCTGCATATTGTGCCGTATACATGTTATATAATATAATATCCTGCATATTGTGCCGTATACATGTTATATAATATAATATCCTGCATATTGTGCCGTATACATGTTATATAATATCCTGCATATTGTGCCATATACATGTTATATAATATCCTGCATATTGTGCCATATACATGTTATATAATATAATATCCTGCATATTGTGCCGTATACATGTTATATAATATAATATCCTGCATATTGTGCCATATACATGTTATATAATAATATCCTGCATATTGTGCCATATACATGTTATACAATATATTATCCTGCATATTGTGCCGTATACATGTTATATAATATATTATCCTACATATTGTACCGTATACATGTTATATAATATATTATCCTGCATATTGTGCCGTATACATGTTATATAATATATTATCCTGCATATTGTACCGTATACATGTTATATAATATATTATCCTGCATATTGTGCCGTATACATGTTATACAATATATTATCCTAAATATTGTGCCGTATACATGTTATATAATATATTATCCTACATATTGTACCGTATACATGTTATATAATATCCTGCATATTGTACCGTATACATGTTATATAATATATTATCCTGCATATTGTACCGTATACATTTTATATAATATATTATCCTGCATATTGTGCCATATACATGTTATACAATATATTATCCTACATATTGTGCCGTATACATGTTATATAATATAATATCCTGCATATTGTGCCGTATACATGTTATACAATATATTATCCTACATATTGTACCGTATACATGTAATATAATATATTATCCTGCATATTGTGCCGTATACATGTTATATAATATATTATCCTGCATATTGTGCCGTATACATGTTATATAATATATTATCCTGCATATTGTACCGTATACATGTTATATAATATATTATCCTGCATATTGTGCCGTATACATGTTATATAATATATTATCCTGCATATTGTGCCATATACATGTTATATAATATATTATCCTGCATATTGTACCGTATACATGTTATATAATATATTATCCTGCATATTGTGCCATATACATGTTATATAATATATTATCCTGCATATTGTGCCGTATACATGTTATATAATATATTATCCTGCATATTGTGCCATATACATGTTATATAATATATTATCCTGCATATTGTACCGTATACATGTTATATAATATATTATCCTGCATATTGTGCCGTATACATGTTATATAATATATTATCCTACATATTGTACCGTATACATGTTATATAATATATTATCCTGCATATTGTGCCGTATACATGTTATATAATATATTATCCTACATATTGTACCGTATACATGTTATATAATATCCTGCATATTGTACCGTATACATGTTATATAATATATTATCCTGCATATTGTGCCATATACATGTTATATATTATCCTGCATATTGTGCCGTATACATGTTATATATTATCCTGCATATTGTACCGTATACATGTTATATATTATCCTGCATATTGTACCGTATACATGTTATATATTATCCTGCATATTGTGCCATATACATGTTATATAATATATTATCCTGCATATTGTGCCGTATACATGTTATATAATATATTATCCTACATATTGTGCCGTATACATGTTATACAATATATTATCCTACATATTGTGCCGTATACATGTTATATAATATATTATCCTGCATATTGTGCCATATACATGTTATATAATATATTATCCTGCATATTGTACCGTATACATGTTATATAATATATTATCCTGCATATTGTGCCATATACATGTTATATTATATATTATCCTGCATAGTGTGCCGTATACATGTTATATAATATATTATCCTGCATATTGTGCCGTATACATGTTATATAATATATTATCCTACATATTGTGCCGTATACATGTTATATAATATATTATCCTGTATATTGTACCGTATACATGTTATATATTCTGCATATTGTGCCGTATACATGTTATATAATATATTATCCTGCATATTGTGCCGTATACATGTTATATAATATATTATCCTGTATATTGTACCGTATACATGTTATATATTATCCTGCATATTGTGCCGTATACATGTTATACAATATATTATCCTGCATATTGTGCCGTATACATGTTATACAATATATTATCCTACATATTGTGCCGTATACATGTTATACAATATATTATCCTGCATATTGTGCCATATACATGTTATACAATATATTATCCTGCATATTGTGCCGTATACATGTTATATAATATATTATCCTACATATTGTACCGTATACATGTTATACAATATATTATCCTGCATATTGTGCCGTATACATGTTATATAATATATTATCCTGCATATTGTGCCGTATACATGTTATATAATATATTATCCTGCATATTGTACCGTATACATGTTATATAATATATTATCCTGCATATTGTGCCGTATACATGTTATATAATATATTATCCTGCATATTGTGCCATATACATGTTATATAATATATTATCCTGCATATTGTACCGTATACATGTTATATAATATATTATCCTGCATATTGTGCCATATACATGTTATATAATATATTATCCTGCATATTGTGCCATATACATGTTATATAATATATTATCCTGCATATTGTACCGTATACATGTTATATAATATATTATCCTGCATATTGTGCCATATACATGTTATATTATATATTATCCTGCATAGTGTGCCGTATACATGTTATATAATATATTATCCTGCATATTGTGCCGTATACATGTTATATAATATATTATCCTACATATTGTGCCGTATACATGTTATATAATATATTATCCTGTATATTGTACCGTATACATGTTATATATTCTGCATATTGTGCCGTATACATGTTATATAATATATTATCCTGCATATTGTGCCGTATACATGTTATATAATATATTATCCTGTATATTGTACCGTATACATGTTATATATTATCCTGCATATTGTGCCGTATACATGTTATACAATATATTATCCTGCATATTGTGCCGTATACATGTTATACAATTTATTATCCTACATATTGTGCCGTATACATGTTATACAATATATTATCCTGCATATTGTGCCATATACATGTTATACAATATATTATCCTGCATATTGTGCCATATACATGTTATACAATATATTATCCTGCATATTGTGCCGTATACATGTTATATAATATATTATCCTACATATTGTGCCGTATACATGTTATACAATATATTATCCTGCATATTGTGCCGTATACATGTTATATAATATATTATCCTGCATATTGTGCCGTATACATGTTATACAATATATTATCCTAAATATTGTGCCGTATACATGTTATACAATATATTATCCTGCATATTGTGCCGTATACATGTTATATAATATATTATCCTGCATATTGTGCCGTATACATGTTATATAATATATTATCCTACATATTGTGCCGTATACATGTTATATAATATATTATCCTACATATTGTGCCGTATACATGTTATATATTATCCTGCATATTGTGCCGTATACATGTTATATATTATCCTGCATATTGTGCCGTATACATGTTATATAATATATTATCCTGCATATTGTGCCGTATACATGTTATATAATATATTATCCTACATATTGTGCCGTATACATGTTATATAATATATTATCCTGCATATTGTACCGTATACATGTTATATAATATATTATCCTGCATATTGTGCCATATACATGTTATATATTATCCTGCATATTGTGCCGTATACATGTTATATATTATCCTGCATATTGTACCGTATACATGTTATATAATATATTATCCTGCATATTGTGCCGTATACATGTTATATAATATATTATCCTGCATATTGTGCCGTATACATGTTATATAATATATTATCCTGCATATTGTGCCATATACATGTTATATAATATATTATCCTGCATATTGTGCCGTATACATGTTATATAATATATTATCCTACATATTGTGCCGTATACATGTTATACAATATATTATCCTACATATTGTGCCGTATACATGTTATATAATATATTATCCTGCATATTGTGCCATATACATGTTATATAATATATTATCCTGCATATTGTACCGTATACATGTTATATAATATATTATCCTGCATATTGTGCCATATACATGTTATATAATATATTATCCTGCATATTGTGCCATATACATGTTATATTATATATTATCCTGCATAGTGTGCCATATACATGTTATATAATATATTATCCTGCATATTGTACCGTATACATGTTATATAATATATTATCCTACATATTGTGCCGTATACATGTTATATAATATATTATCCTGTATATTGTACCGTATACATGTTATATATTATCCTGCATATTGTGCCGTATACATGTTATATAATATATTATCCTGCATATTGTGCCGTATACATGTTATATAATATATTATCCTGTATATTGTACCGTATACATGTTATATATTATCCTGCATATTGTGCCGTATACATGTTATACAATATATTATCCTGCATATTGTGCCGTATACATGTTATACAATATATTATCCTACATATTGTGCCGTATACATGTTATACAATATATTATCCTGCATATTGTGCCATATACATGTTATACAATATATTATCCTGCATATTGTGCCATATACATGTTATATAATATATTATCCTGCATATTGTGCCATATACATGTTATACAATATATTATCCTAAATATTGTGCCGTATACATGTTATACAATATATTATCCTGCATATTGTGCCGTATACATGTTATATAATATATTATCCTACATATTGTGCCGTATACATGTTATATAATATATTATCCTGCATATTGTGCCGTATACATGTTATATAATATATTATCCTGCATATTGTGCCATATACATGTTATATAATATATTATCCTGCATATTGTGCCGTATACATGTTATATAATATATTATCCTACATATTGTGCCGTATACATGTTATATATTATCCTGCATATTGTGCCGTATACATGTTATATATTATCCTGCACATTGTGCCGTATACATGTTATATAATATATTATCCTGCATATTGTGCCGTATACATGTTATATAATATATTATCCTGCATATAGTGCCGTATACATGTTATATAATATATTATCCTACATATTATGCCGTATACATGTTATATAATATATTATCCTGCATATTGTGCCGTATACATGTTATATAATATATTATCCTACATATTGTGCCGTATACATGTTATACAATATATTATCCTGCATATTGTGCCGTATACATGTTATACAATATATTATCCTGCATATTGTGCCGTATACATGTTATATAATATATTATCCTACATATTGTGCCGTATACATGTTATATAATATATTATCCTACATATTGTGCCGTATACATGTTATATAATATATTATCCTGCATATTGTGCCGTATACATGTTATATAATATATTATCCTACATATTGTGCCGTATGCATGTTATACAATATATTATCCTGCATATTGTGCCGTATACATGTTATATAATATCCTGCATATTGTGCCGTATACATGTTATATAATATCCTGCATATTGTGCCGTATACATGTTATATAATATATTATCCTACATATTGTGCCGTATGCATGTTATACAATATATTATCCTGCATATTGTGCCGTATACATGTTATATAATATATTATCCTGTATATTGTACCGTATACATGTTATATATTATCCTGCATATTGTGCCGTATACATGTTATATGATATATTATCCTGCATATTGTGCCGTATACGTGTTATATAATATATTATATTATCCTGCAGTATCTTATACTATCTTATCTTATCCATATATCTCATTTCTAGCCTAATGGATGGCTATCAGTTCTGTGAATTGGTTCCCAATAATCCTAATCTGTGCTGAGCTGCAGTTGCGCGCTGTGACCAGCAGGCGGTGCCGTGTGCAGCTCTTCTGCCCCTTCTTGGTCCCGCTTGCAGTCACTTCTTGTGTGTTTGGGAGTTTGGCCTTATAAGGCTCCCTGCCGCCTGCTCCCAGCTTGGCCGGATTCTTCTCATGTGAAAGCACAGCCTGCTCGCTGCGCTGCGGCCTTTTAAGGCATATAGTGGCGGCTGTTTATTGTTTCTTAGGTGGCTGCCAGAGAAAGGAAGCGATGGGGGAGCAGCCGCTTCTCCTGCCCGGAGGGGGTTGCGAGCACAACCATCTCTAGCAAATTGTTGCTTAATGTCCCAAAGAAAAGTCAGACGAGCTCCTTCACCCCCCACCCGGCTTTCTGTCTCACACACTTAACTTTAGAGTTTTTGGAGCCAAATCAACGCCTGTTTCTGACACGAGTCCAAAGAAAGCCGAGACAGATCAAGATCTCCGAAAAGGTTTTTCCACTAATTGTTAAGTGAACGTAGCAGAAAAGTAAATGGACGGTCGCAACCGCCCACCCCGAGAGCGGCAAGAAAAGGAGACGAAAATCCTTCCTTGTCTCTGAACTACAAATCCTATCAGATACCAAGTACCAGAGATACAACGGCCCTTGTAGTACCGTCACTCCTCAAGACCGGCTTATTCACACCACACCGGAGAACGAACGCCTGATGTCCGATTTTGTAGCTTCTGTCACACGCACATTATGAAAAACATTTACTAAGATGTTTGCACCCAGACTGTGCCCAATAATGAGCCTCACCTTGGTGCTCTGCAGCACATCTCACCTCTGCACCCTGCTTACTAGACAGGGCACATAGCAGGATGTCAATCTGGGTGCACCAGGAGGGACCAGGGAGTAGAGACCAGCAGGTGATCGGGAGGGGAGGGGGGAGTAGTATTATGGGGATTGTGTTTTGTATGAAAAGTTATTGGATGGACATCGCCTATAAAGGAATTAAAGGGAATATTAGACCAGTCCGTATCCCGCCCCGGGTCATCCTAGAACAGGATGGAGATGACAGAACAAGGCTCTCGTGCTCAGATTTATCAGGACAGTGTTCCTATATCCAGGCCAAGAGGATCTGGCCCGTGGTGTCCGCTCTCATTTATTACTACTGTTTACTTGGCCATTGTTCATTATTCTGCCAAATAGAAAAAATATCCTGACGGCTCAAAAATATACAAAAACTAGGGAAGGAGGAGGGGCAGGAAGGGAGGAGGGGTCCGCAGGAGGGGCAGGAAGGGAGGAGGGGTCCGCAGGAGGGGCCTTTAGTTTTCTAACCAGACGCTTGACTATAGGAGAATCTCAAGTTTTTGCCCCAATGTTGTTGCTTTAGGTTCCTTTTCCAAAAACAGTTACAGAATTTAACCCTTTCTAAGCAGCTTCGGCTGCAGGGACCTGGCTGTGACCTTTGGGATTCTGTCGCCCGGCCTGTTCCGGTGTCTGGCACTGCCTCAGCCTGTCTCAGCAGCAATGGCAACTCCAGGCCTTCCTACAAGTCCTATTCCTCACACTGGCACCTTCATCCCCCTGTACTCTCGCAGGTCTCCTTCCCATTGTCCAGTATATGGGACCGCGGCACCTGATCCTGACCACCTGTAAATGTTCACCACAACTCCCCGAACAGCCGGAACAAAGTCTGACCAGACTGACCCTGATGGAACCGAACATGTGATACATGGAAATAGGAAGGGTTGTCAAGTGTAACATAAGATGTCGCAGATGACGTATTCCAAGCCATTGGCGCTTTGTCAAACTAAGTCAGGAAAATTAGTCTACAACCAGGTGATATTTCGCATCAAACTTGGGGAATTTTTTGCCACTAGGAAGTAACATGGCAGTAAATCTGGCCCAATGTTCTGTGGAGCTTTGCTTGTATTTGCTGTGAATTTGCAGAAAACCAGCAGCAGTTTGGCCACCTAGCTCTTGCCCTCCTAGCTCTTGCCCACCTAGTTCTTGCCCACCTAGTTCTTGCCCACCTAGTTCTTGCCCACGTAGCTCTTGCCCACCTAGTTCTTGCCCACCTAACTCTTGCCCACCTAGTTCTTGCCCACTTAGCTCTTGCCCACCTAGTTCTTGCCCACCTAGTTCTTGCCCACGTAGCTCTTGCCCACCTAGTTCTTGCCCACGTAGCTCTTGCCCACCTAGTTCTTGCCCACCTAGCTCTTGCCCACGTAGCTCTTGCCCACGTAGCTCTTGCCCACCTAGTTCTTGCCCACCTAGTTCTTGCCCACCTAGCTCTTGCCCACCTAGTTCTTGCCCACCTAGTTCTTGCCCACCTAGCTCTTGCCCACCTAGCTCTTGCCCACCTAGCTCTTGCCCACCTAGTTCTTGCCCACCTAGCTCTTGCCCACGTAGCTCTTGCCCACCTAGCTCTTGCCCACGTAGCTCTTGCCCACGTAGCTCTTGCCCACCTAGTTCTTGCCCACCTAGCTCTTGCCCACCTAGCTCTTGCCCACCTAGTTCTTGCCCACCTAGTTCTTGCCCACGTAGCTCTTGCTCACCTAGTTCTTGCGCACCTAGCTCTTGCCCACCTAGCTCTTGCCCACCTAGCTCTTGCCCACCTAGTTCTTGCCCACCTAGTTCTTGCTCACCTGGCTCTTGCTCACCTAGCTCTTGCCCACCTAGCTCTTGCCCACCTTGCTCTTTCCCACCTAGTTCTTGCCCACCTAGTTCTTGCTCACCTGGCTCTTGCTCACCTAGCTCTTGCCCACCTAGCTCTTGCCCACCTTGCTCTTTCCCACCTAGTTCTTGCCCACCTAGTTCTTGCTCACCTGGCTCTTGCCCACCTAGTTCTTGCCCACCTTGCTCTTGCCCACCTTGCTCTTGCCCACCAAGCTCTTGCCCACCTAGCTCTTGCCCACCTAGCTCTTGCCCACCTAGCTCTTGCCCACCTAGCTCTTGCCCTCCTAGCTCTTTCCCACCTAGCTCTTGCCCACCTAGCTCTTGCCCACCTAGCTCTTGTCCACCTAGCTCTTGCCCACCTTGCTCTTGCCCACCTTGCTCTTGCCCACCTTGCTCTTGCCCACCAAGCTCTTGCCCACCTAGCTCTTGCCCATGTTCTCAGTGCGGCCATATTGTGCTTGTTTCGTCTCACTTTGGGGCACTGAGTATCTTTCTCCTTGTTATATCTTATACCCATGGCCGGGCTTTCTATACTCGGAGCTTGTTTCTAAGCAGCGGAGCCGCCCCTGACCGATGACCTGACCCTTCTAAAACAAACAACATCTGCAAAAACTGGAAACCATTAGAAAGACTAAATATTACAAATGTTCTTGTGTCCCAGGAAATGACTTCAGCCGAGCCCCAGGTCAGAGGAGACGCTTTGGATTTTCCACCACACATCCAGGAGAAGACACTCTGGGAAACTCGGCCTTATCTGCTGCATGGACTAAGTATAGTAACAAGTGTGCTGGGAAAGTCAGAGATGGAGGGAACGCAACGCGAGCACAAACAGATGGAAAAAGTGCGCGCCAATGGCCCGAGCCTCGAGTGGGACGACGTAACTCAGGAGATGAACGACAAACAAGCGACTTCTGCGGTTAGAGCTCAATGTATCTCAGGCCTGAATGTCACAAAGTGCTGGAGGGCTCGGAGCACATTCCCACAGCGAGGGCGAGATGTATACTGTATATGCTGTATATATATAGTCACACTGGAGCCACCGATGCTTCTATGGCTAGGGCTGCGCGTCCCGGTGCAGGATTGTCAGGTTACTCTGCGACGCCATCAATAATAGTGACTGTAGATACATTGTGACCCTGAGGGTTGTGCGACTACCACTTCCAACTTGAGTAGTGTTCGATTTTTTTGTGGCTTCAGGTTGCGGCACCATTGGGGTCACAATGCAACTCCATTCACCAACATTACTGAAGGAGTCGCGGGGCTACCCGGCAATCACAGTAGGAATCGCTGTAGCCCTGGCCTAAGAGGAAAGCCTTCCTGATGTCAGGGCAGAGGTGGGGACGAGGCAGATGACACTCGGGGGGACATCCAAGTCCATTCTGTTACCTCTATGGCGGCTTCTGATCTGTTCCCATGAAATAGATCTGCTTTATTCTCATCAGAATGGAAAGAACCATCAGACAACGCTCAGACATGTATGTGGATCCTAAGGGCCCTTATAGACCAAGACGGGTCTGTGGAAAACGTGGGTCACATGATCCAGCCTGACCATGGCCCTGTGTATAGGAGCCCCTGCACCGATCAGCCCGGGCGCTACAGTAATGAAGTAACAGAACGCTATCACCCCATCACTACAGGGATCAGACTATGGTAACAATGATGCAGGGACTCCTATCCACACGGCCATGGTCAGTCCGGGTCCTGTCGCCCGCACACGGACTGTTTCCCACCCATGGGACTTGTCTGCCGGATCCCTGTTATTAGGGAACGACTTACCTGTCCTATAACTCGTTACATTCATTTACGGGCGACAGTCCTGCAGATTTACGTCAGAACACACAGATTATTTGACGATGGACTCCACCTATAGACCAACCAAAGTGAGGGACTGTTCACACAACGGGGACAGAAGAGATGATGGAATTTGGTGCAGATTGTGACGCCATGTCATGTGACGCTGATCGTTGAGGCTCGTTCACACCTTTATATCCTCATTGATACATTTTTACGTTTCTTATTCCACTTCGTTCTGATCTCGTTTCTTGAGGTTTCATGTTTTGGGTTTTTTCTGCCATTGTGGGGGGTTTATGAATCGGGGACTGTTCACACCGGGTTTCTGCTGCCTCTTTTATGGAGCAGAGCCAGAAGTTTTATAAGAAGACGAGGTCTGATCCGTTCACAGAACTCCTGGAGCGCAGTGATGTAATGGGAGGAAGGGAAAGTCCTAGACATCTATATGGAATCCTATACCGTATAGAAGAAACAATGCAGGACACTATTAACCCTTTATACCACCTTCAGCCTTGCTGTTCATTGGCCAGTCGTCTGCTCTCACCGATGTATTATTTAAAGGGATCCTCTCCCATTGGCAGGTTATACAGCAGACTGATATCTAGTTTTATGGTATAGATTCAATATATACTCTGCCCTTTCCATGCTTAGGAGTCCAGTGGGCGGTCCATCTCTATATGCACACCGCCTACATGACCATGTGATCTGACCTCTCTATAGGGTAGGTCATCAGTACCTGGCACCCCGGCACATCAGCTGCTCTGAAGGTCATGTGACGTCATGTCCATCCTTGATATGGCTTGTACACAGCTCAGTCCCATTCAAGGTGCAATACCAAGCCCCACCACTGTATAAAGTACGGCACTGTGCTTGGTTTACAGGGAGGAGGTCTCTTAAGAATCTGATCAGCGGGGGTCCTAGGTGTGAGACCACAGGTGTGTAAGGACGTACCACTAACTAGTAACACCCGAATCTCAGTTTAGGCTACGTTCATATCTGTGCCAGTTATCCATCGGAGGACCAGGACAACGGCCACACGGGCTGCTAAAATAGTGGACACCAGCGGGGCCGGACAGACTATAAAGGGGCCGCCCGGTGTTCACGGTTTTAAACTGAAACCACCAAATGAAAGTCGGACTTGCAACTCTCTTTCATCTGGTGATTGTCGGCGGTCAATGCGAAACAGTCTCCATATGAATAAACCATCGCAGATACGAGCCCAGCCTTATCCATGCTCCCAAAAATCCCCCCATTCTATGGAGCTGCCCACTTTCTAAGCCATCAATATCAGATCTGTGAGGGTCCAACGCTTGGGACCGCTACAGATCAGCTGCTCCTGGTAATGCTTACGCTGCTCACTGACTGTAGTGGAGGCTTTAGGTACTGCAGAGAGTCTCCATAGACTTCAATGTAAACATTACCCTTGTCCTGGGCCAGCTGATCTGTGGGGCGCTAAGGATAGGCCACCAATAGCAGAAAATGGACAACCCCTTTAAGTAATCCACGAGAGCAGCCAACCAAGCATCGCACAGAAGACGCAGATGAGGGAACAAGACGCAGGTTTCAAAGTGAGTTTATTTGTATGTTCGGAGTGACGGGATGACGTCCCATCACCAGTAAGACACACGGCTGGAGAGAAGGACAAACGTACACACAAGGAGGTTCATGGAATGGGAATTTGGAGCCAGATAGGGGCAATCCCCGGGGGTCCACCTGCTGAGCACCGGCCACGCACAGCCCGCCAGCAGCTGGACACACGAGGGTTGCCAATTCCTGCTATGGACACAATAGGATTGTACAGGGAATGGACGCGGAGACAAGTCGGACCGTTGGCAAATGAGCAAAAAACACACAAATGAGTGACTTGGAAAATAAAACAACAGTGCAATTATAAATTATATAGACAATATCAAAGCGAAGGCAGTAACGCAGCATGAAGGAACGCAGTGTCTGGTAAAACCATCTATAAATACAATATAATATTGCACAAAATATCAGTAACACGTGAGTGAAAAAACCACAGGGGGAGGAGGGGGATGCAGGGGATTAGGAGGGGTAATGGGAGTACAGAGCGCCTCGTGTCCTCCTGGAAGGGGCCCGCGCTCAGTCTCAGCCCTTCACGTCCCTCACTTGGCCGGGCTCCAGGAGATTTGTTAGGATTCGGCCTCCTGCTTCTTCTCACTGTTCTGCTTCCTGCTGCAGCTTAACAGAAAATTCTTGCCCTCTGCAGTCTGCGAGCGGGGGCAGATTGGGCCTGGTAACGGCTCCGCTCACTGCTCGGCCCACGTCATATCCATAAGAGAAACTACAATCATATCATATAGACAGCGAAAAGCAAAAAATGTGTTCCACCGGAGCTGGGGAGGGGGGTGGGGGGCGTACAGCCGCCATATAGTACAGGACAACACTGCCACTACAGGGACACGGCCCTTGAAGGAACACTAAAGGGTAATGAACCATCAAAGTAAAGATCGTCCTGACTGCAGGGCACAAAGGGATTCATGGCCGACAGGTCCAAGCAATTTTCAGCTAGAGAATGACTAAGGGGTGGGGCTTATTTTTCCTGCTGTAGATGGGGGGGGAGGCTCCTGCTGCAGCCAGACACCTGGAGGGGAGAGGCTCCTGCTGCAGCCAGACACCTGGGGGGGAGGCTCCTGGTGCAGCCAGACACCTGGGGGGGAGGCTCCTGCTGTAGCCAAACACCTGGGGGGGAGGCTCCTGGTGCAGCCAGACACCTGGGGGAGAGGCTCCTGCTGCAGCCAGACACCTGGGGGGGAGGCTCCTGCTGCAGCCAAACACCTGGGGGGGAGGCTCCTGGTGCAGCCAGACACCTGGGGGGGAGGCTCCGGCTGCAGCCAGACACCTGGGGAGGAGAGGCTCCTGCTGCAGCCAAACACCTGGGGGGGAGGCTCCTGCTGCAGCCAGACACCTGGGGGGGGGGGGGCTTCTGCTGCAGCCAGACACATGGGGGGGAGGCTCCTGCTGCAGCCAGACACCTGGGGGGGGGAGGCTTCTGCTGCAGCCAGACACCTGGGGGGAGGCTCCTGTTGCAGCCAGAACCTGGGGGGGGGGGAGGAGGCTCCTGCTGCAGCCAGACACCTGGGGGGGAGGCTCCGGCTGCAGCCAGACACCTGGGGGGGGAGGCTCCTGGTGCAGCCAGACACCTGGGGGGGAAGGCTCCTGCTGCAGCCAAACACCTGGGGGGGAGGCTCCTGCTGCAGCCAGACACCTGGGGGGGGGCTTCTGCTGCAGCCAGACACATGGGGGGGAGGCTCCTGCTGCAGCCAGACACCTGGGGGAGGTGCATGGGCATTTTACTGTTTTAATTGTAATATAAAACAAAATTATATAAAAAGGGGAAATGGGGTAGAACAGAGGGGAAAGAGGTGCAAGGGGTATATTGGAGCTGGACAGGAGGGGGAAGAAGTTACGGGCTGTATCTGAGCGGGACAGGAGGGGGAGGCTCCTGCTGCAGCCAGTCTTACACCCCGGCATATTCGGAGGGGGTGGATGTAGATTTCTCAGTTTTAATTGCGATGTAAATTAGATAAAAGGGGATAAAGTGCTTTAAGAGTTTGTGAACATTTTCTATGTCTACTGCTCTTTTAAGAGGGGTCACAAGCAATTCCCCATCTGCCCTCACAGTATATAGGGTATATATAACTACCCCGGCTCCACTACCTTAATGGGTTAATTGTCACAAAACGCCAAATGCCCGGTGGGCCGCGCACGATTGCGCTGTGTCCATCCCTGATCTCCTCGGTTTAGGGGCCGCCGTGCAGCTGATCTTTTTGGAGGTGAAGACAGATCTGCTGTTCCTGATATGTTTTGGCCGGTTACCACAAGACAAGACGCAGCAGGGTGCCTGACATTGTCTCCTCCCTCATTCCTGCGTTGGAATTACCATGCATTCCCAGCTGAGCCAAGCATACATGTTACTGGGGGGGGGGGGGGGGGACCGAGCGGCTGGCAGCGATCCCCTGATCATCACCAGACTAAGACTGTACGGTGCGAGCCTGCACGGGAGGACAGACACCAGTATCAGCCTGTATGTCAGCATGGGCCATTAAGGGGTCTCTATAAAGAGCGCCATACTGTAGCGCCCCCTCACCTCTTACCTTGCCAGGGTGGAACACATTTTGGCTTTAAGCTGTCTAAGGCCCGTCTTATCACCTGTCAGCCATGTGCGGACTCCGGGCTCAGCTAATGGCGGGTTTATAGATGGAACGTAGGAATAGAAAACCGAATAATGCAGCAAAAAAAAAAGCCGCCATAATACTCAGCGTCATACAGTGAGAAGGAGAAGTTTCACATGGGCGTATAAGTATGGATTGTACGTCGGCCATACTGCCTGGACCCAGACCCTCCCCCGACATCACAGTCATGTCTGATGCTGAGCCCCCAAGGACTATGATCCCGTATTGTAACCACGAGTACAGCACAGAAGTCCTGCAGGGACTCGAAACATCAGATAGGAGTCCAGGAGAGCTCAGTGTCCAGTCCAGGAAATATGGCCGCCATCTGGTCCTAAGCTCATGGACCCAATACACCCCCATGTGAAGCTGGACTGAGGGACATTAATAAGGACCAGAAGACAAAGCAAAACCTACATATCAGCGGATGGCCGGGGCCCTGACAGTGCGGGATACGGCTCTAACTGCAGTACCGGGCATGGCCAGTGGTCGGAGCCATGTCTGCTGCTGCCGTGGCCCCTTCCTTCAGCTGATCAGTGGAGGTCCTGGAAGGAAAGGCCATCAAATTAAAAGTCTTGGAATACGCCTTTAAAAAGACAAAACATCCCATTGTAATGGCGTCCGGATGTTCATCGCTGGACAACAATACTATGAATGAATATAATGCCAGAGGAACCTCTGAGAAGACCCTCCGAAACGGTCCTCAAAGTGGTCTCCTAGGGGCGGACTTCTCAAATAAGATGGACAACATGTATAATGCATGGAGGAACAGAAGATGCGGCCCAGGTCATGTCATCGGGGGGTCTGTAGTGCAGCATGGCCGCTATGAACAGGGGTGTCCTCAGATCCGCACCACCCTGCACTCACTTCTATGGCTTCTTAAAGGGGTTAGAGCCGCCCTCCACTTACTGCTATGGCTTCTTAAAGGGGTTAGAGCCGCCCTCCACTCACTTCTATGGCTTCTTAAAGGGGTTTGCCCACAAAAGACATTCCTGGCCTCTCCACAGCAGACCCCTCGCCGTTCTCTGCTATTTCTGTATCTAAGGCCACGGTCACCTCCGGCCTGGGCTCTCCATCAGAGACTCAGAAATCGGCGGAGGAGCGAGTCCTGCACGGAAGACTTTTTCCTCTGCCGGTTTCTATTTAAGAACAATGGACCCCATTATAGTCAGCGGGGTCTGCCGAGCTCCGTGTAAGTGCGAATCTAGAATTAGAGAGCGATGCTGCAAGTGTAACACCCCACCCCTGTGAGAGAATGGATTTAAAGGGGGTTTCCTACTGTTGTCCTATCCAGATGAAGGCACAGGACAGGCGGGGAGTATATTCTACGTGAGGTCGGACGTCCGGACCACACACAGGTCATCTGTTCTGGAGCCTCTGGGTACCGGAAGCTTCTGGAGGACGGGCAGGGCGTGCAGCATCTCTACACGTAATAGGAGCTCCGCAGCAGCCCCGTCCTCTGTATAGAGGTATTACTTGTACAGGGGCAGCGCTGCGCTCACCATCCATCCACTAGCGGCTTTAGAGGTGATGGGTGTCAGTGCCGGGTCAGGGTGTCGGACTCCACAGATCACTGATGGCCGATGCTGTGGATTCATCATTGGTATGATAATTCTACTTGGGGTTGGAGAACCCCTTTAACTGTTAGGGTGCCACAGAGTCTGGCAGGGGGGGGGGGTGCGCTCATCTCAGACACAGGAGCAGGTCCTAGAAGTTTGGATACGCCAGTCATGTCTTTTGTGGCCAAACCCCATTAATACAGATCAGCAAGTGGAAATAAACCTGTCCAGTGACTGCGGCTCAGGCAGGGCGAGGATTGGGGCGCTCCCTAGTATATCCCCCATCAGACCATACATTTGTATAGATGCCAATAGTGCATAGTATATAATCTATATGTCCCCCCGCTGGTATATAGTCTTCATTTATCGGCTCTACTATATGGTAAAAACTCCTCGGTCTGCCGAGCTCAGGCCCTGGCCTTGGACTGTGAGGGGGATCCTAAAATATTGCCTTAGTCTCTGACAAGCTAAGCCTCGCTCCTTGCTTAGGAAGGGGCTTTAAAGGGAGTCGGTCTCCCGCTCCCAGCACGGCCACATGATGAGCCCCTCAATAAAGCCCCACACATAGGTTGGGGTCACCTGACTCAATGGCATTTCTTCCCCCAGCAATGGGGGCGCCGAGTCACAAGGGGGGTACACTGTTTGGTTCAGGTGACCCCTAACCTATCTGCAGGACTGGGGGGGATACGCTGGGTTTTGGGGAGAGACTCCCTTTTAAAAGGGGTATCCGGTTTCTAGTATACAAAGAATAGTCCATCACTATTACATATGGGGGTCTGACACCCAGGACTCCCGCAGATCACGTGTACAGAGACCGCACGGCTCTCTGTAATGTTTCCATAGACTTCATTGGGGCAGCACTGCAGTACCTACACCCACCACTAGTTGGCAGCTTGTGGTATGTAACTGTTACCCAGAGCCCTTCTGTCTTGTACAGCTGATCTGCGGAGGTCCTCTAATATCGATAGACTAAAAACCGGATAAACTTGTCATATGGAAAATCCAGCCTAATGTGCAGACAGAACATTACAGAGCAATCTGTGCAATCCTTCATTTATATCTCGGCTTATTGTGGGCCTAAGAGTCCAGTGGGCGGTCCTGCTCAGTGATAGACAATGTTCTTAGTATAAGCCCGCCCACTGGACTCCTAAGCCCAGGAGGAGGAGCTTTAACTACGATAAGTAAATAAGTTATTCTGAAACCTTTTAGACAAATCTATACATCGCTCTGCCCCATGACATGGCCGCCTGCACTTCAGGATACATTTTACATATGGCAGGGTCCCTTTAAGGAGAACTCTAGTCACAAAGTAGAACTGGCCGTCCGTAGTTTGCCCGGGCTCCTTATCTGCGCAGACACTTTGTGCTGTTACATTGTAGCAGCGAGCGCTCATCACTCCGTCACTTATCTAACATACAGTAAGCACATAGGGTCACGTGACAGCGGAGCGCCACTTTAAGGCTAGAGATCTCCATCAATGGTTACAGGTGCGGTATTATAGCAGCTTGGTTGTCACTTCTGCCAATAGACGGGATTCCTCTTATTATCTCCATCACAAAAATCATCAGAATAAATAAAATAAAATCCTCTCCCTGATAAAAACGATAAGAAAACCTATCAAAAGTGGGGAAAATAGAACGCGTCGGAGTCTAGTGCGTAAAATGTGCTCATGAAACAGAACATACGGTGTTACCTACCCATACTGGCGGCGGCTTCAACAAAGTGACATCATTGCATAAGAAAAGTAAAAAAAAAAAAAAACACCAGGGAACAACAAACCAAAACACAACACGATCCCAGGGACTTGTGCTCTTCCCAAACGCTGGATCTGCTCACCCCACTCCTAGCTCTGCCCTCCGTCCTGGGGTCGGGACAGGTACGGCAGCCACCCCCAAGGGCACTCTAGTAATCCACAGTACTCCACGGGTCGGGGGACCAGGGTGACAACATGGTGTGCTTGTCTGTCCGCTCATCCCCATGGGGTGAAGCTGGAGGTGCAGGTTCAGGGTCAGGAACATCTTGGCTTGAGCTGGTCTGAACGTTAGATTCTCGTGTCCAACATATATATATATTCTAGGTAAGTGCCGCCACGCCGGAGCCGCACCTGCAAGATGGTCTGTCGCTCAACCAATAATGTGTCTTGACCAGTGTGTGGTTTTTGGCGCCTTCTGACAACTGAAACCTCCTCTCTTTGTAGGTGGTGATTTTTGTTCCAAAAAAATGTAAAGTGGCCTCTGAAGTGACAAATCCCATGGTCTGAGGGGTGGCTGTGCGGAGGAGGAGTGAAGTGGTAGCATGGAGGAGAGGCTGACCAGCCATCCGATAGTCCCCAGCTCCCTGCGCCATTCTGACTACGTCCGCCTTGTCTGCCCCCATGGGGTGACGGGAGGAAGAGCAGGTCACACGGAGCAGGTCCTGAGGCAGCTCGGCTACTTGGATAGCTTACTAATAACTCGGATTAAGGCTCCATTCTCGTCTTTCAAGCGTTGGTTGTCGGCCTTCAGATCCCCGAGAACCTAAAAAGGGGACAGGAGGGGGAAAGTGAGACGGAAGCAAAATATAAGGTCGGAGTGAAGCCATGACCTGAAGGGGCTCTCCGAAGCTCACCTGACAATGCCCTGTCCTTTAGAATAGGTCATCATTGGAGGGGGTCTGATACCCCGGACCCCCACAATCACCTGGGTGAATGCTGCGGCCTATTTACTGAAAGCCAAGTCCAGCGCTGTCCATCTGACATGGCAGCTCAGCCCCATTCAAGAACAATGAACACGATGGACCCCCACAATCTGCTGGGCGAAGAGGTCACGGCATCTGGGTGACTGCTGCGGCCTATTTACTGAATGCCAAGTCCATCTGACATGGCAGCTCAGCCCCATTCAAGAACAGAGCTGCAGCTATACCATATGAACAGTGAACACAATGCCATAGACTAGAGGACACTGTCCTCTCCCAGTAGTCAGACCCTCGCCGATCACATATTAAAGACCTATCCTAAGGACATCAGAAAATCCCTTTAACTCACCTATTCTCCAGACATGGACTCTTCTAATACTCATGACCTTTACTTAAAGGGGTTGTACAGGCTTACAAAGACATGGCTGCTTGCTTCCACTCCTGTCCATTGTGTCTGGTATGGCAGCAGAGCAAATAAAACCGAGCTGCAATACCACATGTAGCCTACGGGCAGGAGTGGCGCTGTTTTTGTTACAGCAGAGTCATGGTTTTTGGTAACTCTTAAGTTCTCCATAAACTGAAAGCCCAAAGAGATCGAACTGCAGAGCGTCACCAGCTCTAATGGCCAGAAATATCACAATTACAAGAGAAAGCAGGACAATTTGGGTGGAAAGATCAGGAACCCATCACCGTCTGACATTTCATTACTCACCTTCAGCTCGTCCTGAAGTTCAGATACTCTACGCTCCAAGATTAGCTTCTCCTATTGATAAATGAATAGCGACATGGTTAATATACGGGGGTCTCCCATCAATAAGGAGGGTCTCTGCGCACCAAACACCCGGCCTGTCAGTGGCCATTGTGTACTACACAGACTCCCCTATAGGGATCACCTACACACTGCAGTTTATTATAGGGGAGGGGGACATTTACAGGTGCTTGGTCTCTGGGGGTCCCGCCATTGATAAGCCCGCCTATCTGAATGGCCGCACACGTGCACTGACACTTCACTTATCTTTATGGGCCGGTAATTCTCAGCAGTCCCATAAATAGACGCATGTGCAAGTGCCGATCCATTAAAATGAGAAACCCCGACCTCCCCGTTCTCTTTGAGGCCCCCCAGTGACCGGACACGTCCCCCCCTATGCTGCGTATAAGGACATAAGTCTTGTATAGGGAACAACAAATGGAGACGTCAGATCTCACCTTCTTCTCTGTATCAATCAGAAAGGATCTGTCCACGCTCCTCTCCTGCCGCTGAAATAAAAGCAAAAAATTAGGAAACTAAAACCAAGATGGGAAGATGAAGAGGAGATTATAGGGGCGCTGAACAGGTCATGGGGGGCTGTGCTAGTTAGCGGTCTTATGGGGTTATTGGGAAAAGCAAAACAAACCCATATTTGTCATAAAGGGGCAGAAAGTGGAACCGACCACTGGTTACTAAGCCTAGAATAGTCCCTGGAGTCATATATACTGTATACCCTGTACTATATACTCACTAGGGGACAGTATGGGGGGGGGGGAACTGATAATATATACCTACAATACTAGTAGACTCTCTCCCAGCAGTATATACTGACCTGTACTATATACTCACTGGGGACAGTATGGGGGGAGGGACTGATAATATATACCTACAATACTAGTAGACTCTCTCCCAGCAGTATATACTGTATACCCTGTACTATATACTCACTGGGGACAGTATGGGGGGAGGACTGATACTATATACCTACAATTCTAGTAGACTCTCTCCCAGCAGTATATACTGACCTGTACTATATACTCACTAGGGGACAGTATGTGGCAGGGACTGATCACAGATACCTATAACACTAGTAGACTCTCTCCCAGCAGTATATACTGTATACCCTGTACTATATACTCACTAGGGGACAGTATGGGGGGGGACTGATAATATATACCTACAATACTAGTAGACTCTCTCCCAGCAGTATATACTGACCTGTACTATATACTCACTGGGGACAGTATGGGGGGAGGGACTGATAATATATACCTACAATACTAGTAGACTCTCTCCCAGCAGTATATACTGTATACCCTGTACTATATACTCACTGGGGACAGTATGGGGGGAGGACTGATACTATATACCTACAATTCTAGTAGACTCTCTCCCAGCAGTATATACTGACCTGTACTATATACTCACTAGGGGACAGTATGTGGCAGGGACTGATCACAGATACCTATAACACTAGTAGACTCTCTCCCAGCAGTATATACTGTATACCCTGTACTATATACTCACTAGGGGACAGTATGGGGGGGACTGATAATATATACCTACAATACTAGTAGACTCTCTCCCAGCAGTATATACTGACCTGTACTATATACTCACTATGGGACAGTATGTGGCAGGGACTGATCACAGATACCTATAACACTAGTAGACTCTCTCCCAGCAGTATATACTGTATACCCTGTACTATATACTCACTAGGGGACAGTATGGGGGGGGACTGATAATATATACCTACAATACTAGTAGACTCTCTCCCAGCAGTATATACTGACCTGTACTATATACTCACTGGGGACAGTATGGGGGGGGACTGATAATATATACCTACAATACTAGTAGACTCTCTCCCAGCAGTATATACTGACCTGTACTATATACTCACTAGGGGACAGTATGTGGCAGGGACTGATCACAGATACCTATAACACTAGTAGACTCTCTCCCAGTGATATATACTATATACCCTGTACTATATACTCACTAGGGCAGGGGTAGGCAATCTTCGGCAATCCAGCTGTTGCAAAACTACAACTCCCAGCATGCATACTCACTCTGCTGTTCTTGGAATTCCCATGTAAGTGAATGGAGCATGATGGGAGTTGTAGTTTCACAGCAGCCGGAGAGCCGAAGGTTCCCTACCCTGATCTAGGGGATGGTATATATCACAGGGACTGATCACAGATACCTATAATACTGATAGTCCCTCTCCCAGCAGTATATACTGTATACCCGGTACTATATACTCACTAGGGGATGGTATATACCACTGGGACTGATCACAGATACCTATAATACTGATAGTCCCTCTCCCAGCAGTATATACTGTATACCCGGTACTATATACTCACTAGGGGATGGTATATACCACTGGGACTGATCACAGATACCTATAATACTGATAGTCCCTCTCCCAGCAGTATATACTGTATACCCGGTACTATATACTCACTAGGGGATTGTATATACCACTGGGACTGATCACAGATACCTATAATAGTAGTAGACTCTCTCCCAGCAGTATATACTGTATACCCTGTACTATATACTCACTAGGGGACAGTATGGGGGGGGACTGATACTATATACCTACAATACTAGTAGACTCTCTCCCAGCAGTATATACTGACCTGTACTATATACTCATTAGGGGATGGTATATACCACTGGGACTGATCACAGATACCTATAATAGTAGTAGACTCTCTCCCAGCAGTATATACTGTATACCCTCCTACTATATACTCACTAGGGGATGGTATATACCACTGGGACTGATCACAGATACCTATAATAGTAGTAGACTCTCTCCCAGCAGTATATACTGTATACCCTCCTACTATATACTCACTAGGGGATGGTATATATCACTGGGACTGATCAGATACCTATAATAGTAGTAGACTCTCTCCCAGCGATATATACTGTATACCCTGTACTATATACTCACTAGGGGATGGTATATACCACTGGGACTGATCACAGATACCTATAATAGTAGTAGACTCTCTCCCAGCAGTATATACTGTATACCCTCCTACTATATACTCACTAGGGGATGGTATATACCACTGGGACTGATCACAGATACCTATAATAGTAGTAGACTCTCTCCCAGCAGTATATACTGTATACCCTCCTACTATATACTCACTAGGGGATGGTATATATCACTGGGATTGATCAGATACCTATAATACTAGTAGACTCTCTCCCAGCAGTATATACTGTATACCCTCCTACTATATACTCACTAGGGGATGGTATATATCACTGGGACTGATCAGATACCTATAATAGTAGTAGACTCTCTCCCAGCAGTATATACTGTATACCCTCCTACTATATACTCACTAGGGGATGGTATATATCACTGGGACTGATCAGATACCTATAATAGTAGTAGACTCTCTCCCAGCAGTATATACTGTATGCCCTATACGATATACTCACTAGGGAATGGTATACATCACAGGGACTGATCACAGATACCTATAACACTAGTAATCCCTCTCCCAGCACTCGAGGCTAGGTCCGCCATCTTGTAATACATCCATATGGATTGTCCATCTTACCTGGTTGGCTCTTTCCAACTCTGCTTTAGTCTCATTCACCAGGTTTTGGGTGTTTAGCAGCTGGGAGCGAAGACGTCCATTGTCTCTCATCAAGTCTTCATACAGCTGGAACAAGACAGCGTCCACATGTCACTTACTGAAGGACTACAGTAACCAGCAGCAGGTTTATGCTATTGTTATGCCTTGTGTATACCGGTCTTAGTTCGTGATATATATTTCCCATTATGCTAATGGATCTATAGAGGCAGAAGGGGCGGAGTCTCATCACACCGTACATGCTATTGAAGGGCAGCAAGTGATAGATCGGTGACACGGAACCACTCAGGATCCCCTATGTAACCTATCGGACACCGCTATACAGGGAGAAATCAGTCATAGATAGGAGGCAAGGAGCGAAGACTATGATGAAAAACTCCCCAGATCCACATTCCCTTTTACGACTATCTGTGAGTACTGTATTCAGTACCTACTGTGTATCCTATAACACACAACTTCAGCCTGTCTCCTCTGCCCCCTCCTGGTACATGACAGGTTCCTCCCTATCTGGTCTTTCAGGCAGGGAAGAGAGGTGTGAAGCAGCAGCTTACAGGATACACAGCAGACTCTGCACACAGCACTCACAAAACCATTATTATGGATCTATCCACACCAGTAAAACCAGCGAGAATGACCCTTTAAGACTAACATAACTCCACCTAAGAAAATGCCCTCCTATAAAAAAAAAAAAAAAAAAAAACCCCTTCCATATTCATATAGTGAAGTCCCACCGAAACTCATGAAGGGAACTGCGCGCCCCTGAACACCCATTTGTTAAGTTTAATCTGACCGGCTCCAGAACTGGAACCTACTTTTTTGAAGTCCTTCGTGTCCCTGTGTTCGGCCGCAATGGCGGCTTCTACCCGGCTTGCAGTGTGCGCATTGGAAACTGAATCTGCCCTGAAAGATATTCAGCATCACAGGATGTCAACACAAAAGCAGGACAAGAACCAACAAAGAGACTTCAATAGGAGACAGACAGAAGGCAGAGAACACGCTGCAGGCAACAACACATGACACAATAGACACGGCCTTCATACAATAGCGTCCAACCGGAGGGGATCGGCTCCACGTATTGTCTGGTCACGGAGCGCGTCCTCTGCGGAGGTGCAAGTCTTATTTTTAGATACATTCATGGTAAAAGTAAAAAGTAGAATCTTCTAGAGGTCCTTCCTTCCTTTAATAAGCTCCTTCTCTAAGATTCCGGCACAATTGGAACCGTCTCTCTCGCCCGTACCGTTCCCAAGAAGTCAGCGCAGAGTCCGATATGATGACTAGACTCCCTAATGTCAAGTGGGTGGCTGGAGAAGGCAAGGGGGCGTGTTTATGAGCTGACATTGCCTTCCTCTGATTGGAGCTCTGAGTCACGCCCCCCCGCCTGACACCGCCCTCTTGATATTAGAGAGTTTAGTTTGACTATCGGGGATAGAAACTAAGTACACTTGTTGCTCAAGAGTGGTGGGGGCTACAGGAAAAAACTCCCACCGTGCTGGAATCAGTGAAGCGGAGACCATTGAAATATGAAAAGAGTTGGTGGAGGTGCTGAAAGGAGGTCTCTAAGCTTTTAGGGTAGTCACACGCAACGTTTTTTGGAAAAAATGC
This sequence comes from Leptodactylus fuscus, assembly GCF_031893055.1. Classification (NCBI taxonomy): domain Eukaryota; kingdom Metazoa; phylum Chordata; class Amphibia; order Anura; family Leptodactylidae; genus Leptodactylus; species Leptodactylus fuscus. The sequence goes on along the minus strand of NC_134271.1, from coordinate 3,135,139 downwards.
AGGAAGCAGAAATGTCAGATCTTCCTTTATAGTTCCCATCACTTCTGAATCCCCTTCTGGATTTGTTTCAAACAACTGGATGGAAAACTGCCACAAAAACCGAGGCAATCTGCCAAAAAATCCTGTATGTGAAACTACCCTCAATGCTCCTTTAAAAGGAAGTCTGTCGGTATATCGAGGGCGGAGGGCGAGAGCAGCGGGAATACACCCAGGCTGAAGGAGAGTAACGCAGGCCCAGGAGGAGGCCCCTTGTTGTGTCCCAGATTTGGCAGGACAAGTTCCTAGCTTTGGGCATGTCCAGTTCAAAGGGTGTGTCTTAAGAAGTTTGCCCCTGCTGGTTTAGGGATGATTCGGGCAGTCAGGGGGGCCGGGCTTAAGTGTCCCTATTTTACCAACTTCAGAGCATGGACTATTATACGAGACGTGTTGACCAGCGCTGTGCCAGGACTTATATCTTGTAGATACGACGTTCTGACCTTCACTCCGACAAGCAAAGTCTCTAACTCCTAAGTGGAGTCCGCACAGTGATTTGGACAGAGTTAGAAATGGCAGCCGTTCAAGATTTCAAGGAAACTCATAACCTAGACATCCGCTCCTCCCATACCATGTGACAGCACCTCGCAGGGTCGGGCACCTGCGCACCAAATCTGAGATGTACTGCGCAGGCGCGGAGAGTATAAAGCTTTCATTCTCAATGCAACGTTGTAACAGGGCGATTTGGGTCGCTAAACCAACCACTAGTCCTTACGGGATGGTTTAAGGTCCCAAATCGTCCCGTTACAACGTTGCATTAAAAATGAAGTTAGAGGAGTAAACATATATTGTGACCTATCCCTTTAATGACTATTTTGGCATGCACACTATAGGGGTTCTCTAGGACAGCCAAAAAATGACTGAATGTAAGAGATCAAATCTTATAAAACACTTACCGAGAGCTAAGTCCATCTACCTGGGAGGAAAAAGGAGAGAGACATTACGTCACACAATGGGAAGGCAAACATCGCTGCAATGAAGGGGTCAATGCTCTTACCCGTGTACATGGGAATAAGGTACGGGCTGGCCCAGACATGCAGATCACTTACCTCATGGCAAAATCCCCAGAGCCACGCAGCAAGAACAGATACAAAACCCAGGTTATAATAATCGGCAAGTCCCGACTACACGTTATATTACACTCCGGGGCAAAGCTTTACAAGACATAAGACATAAAGGTCCAAGCACCTGAGCGTGCGGGCTCTCCTCTGCCCCGTCCTCTTCCTCAGACTCCTCGCCATCACTCTGTGAAAGGAATGACAGTGTAAATCAGGATTATATACATAACTTAGGCCGCAGGGTGGCTCAGTGAGTAAGGGACCGATCTCGGTGTCTGTATGTTCAATGCCGTACAATGTGCACAAATCATATACATATGCACCCCTTCCCCCCCCCAGATTACTAGATTCTCACATCTCTCGTGGTCAGTGGCACTCCAGTGGATCTCCTCTTCCCTCGTGGCCTCCTCCGATCCCGCACACCCGCCTTGCTCCTGCCACCTCGCTCGTCACTTTCTTTCTCGTCCTCTTGGGACTTTTGCATCTCTGTAAATGACATTTAGCTGAGTTTTCATGTTCCACAAAGCCACATAAAGGAGACTAAACCGTCCGGCACGAACCTTTGCTCTCTAAGCTTTGTCCGACTCCTCGTCTGTGTGTTCCTGAGGATGTTGGAGTTGGATCTGGAGTGGTTAAACCTAAAAGATCAGATTTCTGCAAACTGGCGATTCGCGATCTCCAGCTGACCTCTGCCTGTAAATTTCAGATAAGACGTATCAGGACCTTACGTTCTCCTGACAGATTACTACAGGCACGCAGCCGTGAGCAGTGTCTGCCCCGAGGCCACTCACCCCATCATCACTGGTGGCCCGGCTGCTCCGTGGCTTCGTCTGGTTGTCTTTGGCCTCCTCTTCTTGGTTCTTTGCAGGCTCGGATACCTCGTCTTTATTTTCCTGTTGACCTTTGATGACCTTTTCTGCCTCTTTCAGATCTGTGAGAGTCACTCCCTGCAAAGTATTACAGTGAATGGTGCTGAGCTGAATAATATGGTGAGAGATCCCAGAAATTGTAGAAGATGTGTGATATGTTACCTGAGTGGACCGACGAGACTGTCGTGCGTGTCGAGACCTTGCCTTCCGCTGAGCTTCAGCCTCTTCATCTCTCACAGGGGTCAGGTAAGACCTACAGACAGAACTCTGTAAGACACTCCTATACATCTATCTCTACGTGTCCCTCCCTTAAGACACCGTATAAAGGTCTCCATCCAGACTTCTTACCTGCGCCGCTCTTTGGTCTCTGTACTGACTGGCAGCTCCAAGTTTGTACTTGTTGTATTTGCAGTCCCAGCAGTTCTGGAACGGATAGAAGTGGTTAATAAATAAATAAAGGGCACGTACTATTCTGTGCAAAACAGCAATGGGACAAAAAAAGATCTTTGCCGTCTGCTCTTGGAGGTCCCAAACTATCATAAGAGCATATTTCCCTCTTAAGAAGTTCAGTCCTTCAGTATACATAGGCTGGAAGCCAAGTCCTCACTGCAGTCAGGGTAAGGAAACAATGAAGTCCAAAAGGAAACATTCAGAGTGTGTATATATATATATATATATATATATATATATATATATATATATATATATATATATATATATATATATATATATATATATGTGCGCCATCAATGGGCCATATCCAGATCAAGTGAAGCCCCACGTCCCTCATACTGGCATCTGCCCAGGATACAATTCACCAGTCCCTGTACCCATTCCATTCCGGAGTAAGGTCAGTCTTAGTGCAATGGGTTTGCTAACAGACCTACCTAAGGAACGGTATCAGCTCTGAGCAGAACAGCCATGTCTGAAATGGTGCGGTCATTGCAATGGCGCTGCCAGCCAGAGAGTCTGCAGTCACCTGTCTCAGACTACTTAAGTGACTTGTACTGAATAGAGGGCAGAGACACTTGGCATCCTATAAAGCGCGACCTCCATACCTTGTAAGTGAATTGGGCGCTGCCGCCGTGGCATCTACTTTAGGAGACAAAGTGTTTCCACTTGTTAATGTTGTTTCTGGCTTAGTTGTTAATAGTTCTCTCCTTGATAGGGAAGGTTCGGTCCTGGACGTCAGAGGCTCGCGCTGTCTACGGAATGAGTTCAGTCCTTCATCTCCATCGTTACGCTGACGCGTGTAGGAACCGCGGCTATACTGAGATTCCCTTTACAAACAGAGAGACATCAGAACATGTGACTTGTGCCCCAAATACAAACCTACCGCCCTGCGTTGACATCTCCGCACTGACCTGACATTTTCCTGGTTACTGGACAGTTTCTGACTCGGCGGCACACGAGCTAAGCGGAGTTCAGAGCCCATCTTCTCCTAAAGGAAAGAACATGATGGTCAGGAGACTCCTGAAGACTCCACTAAGGGTGGACAAGGATAAATGAAGGAAGATTCGAAGAAAAGTTTGGAATCCACTGAGAAGAAATAGGAAGCCGTGGAAATGCTAGAAAAGAAATAGTTAAGGAAACAGATGGGCGGTGACGATACACACTCTGTCTGCTAGCTGGGAGCTGGAGGCAGATTTAGGTAATGCTGCCCTCCTGCCTTCTTCAGAGGTGGTGCCGGAGCTCAGGGTGCCAGAACTACCAGTCTTCCTCAAGGAGGCTCGCCATGAGCCCGAGGATGGCTCCGTTTTCTCCTGCTCCGGGACAGCTGAGGTCTATGGATAGTAGCGGGCGGCAAAGTTATTGGGGGTGTCCAAGTCACTGACTAAAAAATGGTTACGGTCATTGGAAGATCCCGGATTAACCCCCGCCCTTCCTGCTCACCTTCTTTGTGGTGGTTGTGGATAGGTTACGTAACTGGTTATTCAGATTGTTAATTCTTTCTTGGGCCTTCACCTTTTCTGTAAGTAAATGGAGATGATAACAACATGAATGGTCTACACAATACATAAGAAGCAGGTGAGAAGGTACAGGGGGAAGGAGGACGGGACTAGTCAGGAACTTCTTTACAGCGCTGGTTTATTAATCGGTTTGGCATCATATTAAGTTCTATAGGGATGAATGTAGGACCTCACTACACTCAGGTATGAAGAGCTTGCTGGAGGGGTGACCACAAAGTGCCCTCCTGCTGGGTCACCAAGTGTTCAATCTCCTTGCAGCGCCACCCTAGGTGAAATTAAGCATTGCACATGCCCATGAAATGTATGGTATATGTGTATATAGGAGAGGACAGGAGAGGTCCTGCAGACCAAGAGACGCGCTTAGTAACTGCTCTTTGAGCAGCTGCAAACCTCAATCCATATGAAAATTGAAAACCCCTTTCCAGATATCTACTAAAGGCCTTCTCCTATTACAGACCTGTAGGAGATGTCTATGGGTGGTCAGTCTAATGTGTGTCTAATAAATTCCTAGCGCAGAGGTCTCTAAGACAGGGAAACCAAGGTGTGGTCCCATTTCCCTCCCGTCAGAGACTGATCTGAATGGTGACAATTTCTATACAGCAGGGATCTCGGTCACTGACGGCAGAAACACAAGAAGAGGAATAGAAAGCGCTCACCAGACTCCGCATCGGAACCAGACTCATCAGAACTGGACGCAATAGGCTGGCTGGTGGGCACCGTAGACGTGATGGGCTGTGTCCGGCGCTCTTTGTCCTGCACGCGGAGTGCAACCTTCTCTTGGCTGCTCAGACGAGAAATAGAACTCCTATTTGAAAAACGGGTTGGGGGGCAGGGAGCGTGCAAGGGGTCAGTGCACAAAGTGCCCGGGAACACACACCAAGTGTCACACACCCATACAGTGAGAACATCTGAAGCTCACACAGTGGATTGTCCACACCGTAGTGCATCACACTTTCCCTTGTGACATGACTCCGTGTATGACGTAGCACACAAACCAATGGTCTACGAGCGATAACCCCCCCCCCCCCCCACACTAGTAACACCAAGTCCTAAAGTTCTGCTCTCTTAGAGGGAAAACCTCTTTACGTTACGTCTGGTCTGCAAATATGGCCAGTCTCATAGCTTCTGCAAGAATCACGACCCAGCTTTCCAAGATTTGCAGTAATACAGCCATAGGGGAGCCAGGTGATGCGTTAGTACATATCCTGGCAGGCATGCCATTCAGAAATCCAAGAAAGATGGGTGACATCCTTTGAGTGCTATAATGACAGCCAGATGATGGATTATGTCATGGAGCTTCGCTTTCCACCATGGGTTTGCAGACTGAGCCACGGATTTGAGACAGAATCCGCCTCAAAGTCAGCTCCAAAATCCTCCATGTGAACAGGTCCCAAATCTGAGAGGATGGCTCAAAGACTGGTGATATTTACCGGTGTTTTTCTAAGTTTTGGGGGAACACACCTGAGCCCTCATGCACCACAATCCACAGCACACCCGCCATGCCACACTGTCTATTACAAAGCATCACACAATCGCGGCAGAAGCATCACAGACCTCCTTGTCCTGCCGGCTGCATTCTGGTTCAGAGGGCTTGTGGGAGACATGATCTGCGGAGCGTTCTTCATCTTCTCCAAACGTAACTGCAAAGGAGAAAAAAAAACAAGAAAAAAAGTGGAGAGAGAAGAGTTAAAAAGACCAATAAAAAGTAGCAAAGAGGAAATCGACTGATTTCAGGGTCACTCCCGCCCCCCTATAAGACTCAATGAGATCTCACCGCGCTCTGTTTCTTCTTCATCTCTTCCAGGGATGACTCTAAACTGTCGTCTGCAACATCAAAGGGCGTCTGGCCCTGGAGAAAGTGGAGACAACATTGAAAAGTTGTGCTTATACCTTATACACAAGACAGACAGGGCACCCTGCAAGAGCAATGCGGTTAGCACCAAGAAGCAATGGATCATGGCAAGACACACCAAGCGCAGAGCAGCGTTAGAAGCCCCCCAACCCGAGAAGACACAACCAGGACAATGGAAGGCTCAAGCAACACACGATATAAGCAGCCAAGAGGACGTCAGACGCACATGAGATACACTGCATAGGTGTACAGAAGCAGCCATGACACAGCTGGGGGGGGGGGGCATATATCTGTGCATAGTGTGAGGAGACCGCTGACCCCCTCACCACTTTGTTGACAGCCTCCATGTCACAGAGAGCCTCACACAGGAGACGGCATGCATCCTGCTGGCCCCAGTGAGCGGCCGCGTGCAGAGGAGTCCAACCATCTAAGTCACGGGAATCCACGTCAAACCCCAATTGTAGGAGCAGCCTGAGACAGATAGGGAAAATGAGAAAGGAAGGAGACATGGGGGATAAGGGCGATATGAAAGAGGGCGAGAAACAAGTCAGAAGTCTGAGCAACGTACAGTATATACATGTTCTACTCCGCTCCTGCATACAATAGAGAGGAAGTGACCCCGGCCCTGAATCATAGGAGGTGCAGAGGGACTACTGATACGGACACAACAGCCGCTCATACGGGTACCTTACAGCGGGACTCACCAAGGGTCATGTAATACAAGAGGGGATTGGGAGCGGACCATGCAAACCTGATGGGATTTTTGGAACTTTGAAGCATTGTCCAGATCATTTTTATTACTAAGCTTATCCTCAGACTATGTCATCATTAGGAAATCCCAGGAGGCCCATAGGGCTCACAAGCGGCGGCACCTTATCACTATGTCACTTATATGGGCTGAGCTGTAGTTACATTGTACGGCCACTAAGAAACAGGCGGCGCATGACGAAAGCAGTGAAGAAGTCACAAAGTTCACCTTTGTACCAAGACCTCTTCCCACAGCTGATCAGCGGAGGTCCCAGGTGTCGTACCCCGCAGGTGGCCTGGGGATTGGTCACTAATAGAGGTGAGCGAGTATATTCGATCGAATACCTCCCCCTCCATAGACATTGGTGTTAAAAGAAAAAAAAAAAAAAAAAAAAAGCCGCCAGGGGAGGTTGGAGGGGAATGAGTATTTCCCACCTTTCTGCGTGGTATGTGACTGAGTACACCAATAACTCTGCAAATGGCGGTATTCAACCGAATACTATTCGCTCATCTCTAGTCATTATTAAAGATGAACCGCACAACAGCTTACTGGTGTAAATAATGCTTAATATTGACCTGGAGGGGGCTGTACCCGATTTATCAGAAGCAATGCCCCTCATCGTACATGACTTGCATCCTCTGCCGATGCAGGGAAGGAGGCAATGGACGGCGCTCCCAGGTCACAGACAAGTATTGTAGTGCATCTCCATTGAATAAATCCTTGTCTCTGACCTGTGAGCGCGGTCTGTTCCCTCCTTCCATGTTGTCTCTTCCCGGTTGCTCGGTGTCTGCTAGACGTGCTGCTCCCTCCATCTGCTTTAGATCTCTATACGTGGTTGTGAATGATTTTCATGACTGCAGCAGGTGAGAGGCCGTCTGGTCTGCTCTGATATTATATGTGTGAAATTTCTGCATAGAATCCCCTGCACTATAAGATTGCTCGGTGTCTACTCTTCTTCTCGTCTGCCGATGCAGGAGATGACTGGTGAAGGCTTTGATAGATCTCCCGCATTACATTCCGGCAGCTGCCAACCTCAGAGCTGGCAATAAGGGGACGAGCCCTGAGCGACCATAGTAACAGCCCAAATCTGCCCCCGTCTTTGCAGCCATCACATCCTTCCCTCTTAGACTTGATTCCTAATCGCTCACCTTATGACTTCTGTGTAGCCCTTTGCAGCCGCCACATGTAAGGGGGTGGCCCCGGTGGTGGGATGCCGGACGTCGTCATACTTCCCATTGTTCAGCCAGCGCCGGGCATCCTGTAACATCGTCTCCTCCTCCTCTTTACGCGCTACGTCTAAATCGACACCTGCGAGACGGAAAGATCAAGGCGTAGGAGACAACGTTACATCACGTGCACTCTCATCTTACAGATTCCTGCAGGTACGATTTAACCCATAAATTCCTGCAATCAGCTCTCCGGCCGTCTGGCTAAGGTCCATTCCTAGACTTTAAAGGGGTCGTCTCCACACACATGTGCATTGTCTATGGCTGTACGTTCACGAGTAGCACTCAGACCCATTATATAGTCATGACCCCATATGCATGCCTAGGTATGGGACAGAACTCAGGACAGATCCTATAACAGTCTCTCTTCTGGCCCAGGGTCTATGAAGGATATTACTGGGGGGGGGGGGCTGCATTACAGGTATCATCCATGTGCTTGGTATTGCAGTTCAGCCCCATTCACTCGAATGGGACTGAGCAGCTGCTGTACCAAGTGATGATGAAAGTGACATCACAGGCTCACGGCGGATCCAGCAGAGTCTCCCTCTCACCAACTATCTATTGATTCCTGGAAAGTTATGGGCAACAGAAACAGATTTTCTCTAAAAGCCTTGTAAATTTTAGGCCGGAGGAGGGCGGATTAATAAAAGCTATTTAAAGAAATCGACCAATCACAGGGCAGTATTTGTTGCCCCGCACTCACCTTGCTTCTTGACCTCGCTCTTCAGCAGCTTCTCCATGGCGCTCTCATGAGACACGTCCAGCGGCAGCTCCCCTTCACTATTTACAATGGCCACATTCGCACCCTTAGAGATCAGGTACCTGCCGAAAAGATCATCGATTGCATTACAGGGGGTTGTCGCAACATCGAAACACAGGACAGGTGAGAGGTGTCTGATCGCTGGGGGGGGGGCGACTGGTGCGACCATCAGAAGGGACAGGACAGAGGTGTCCAACTAGCAAAACACGTTTCATTTCTTTAAGAACAGCGCCACGCTTACCGACAGGTTGTGTCTGGTATTGCTGCTCAAACACCATTCACGTCCATAGCTCAGCTGCAATACCAAACACGACCTGCAAACAGGGGTGGCGCTGTTGTATGAATAAATCGGCCATTTTTCCTATTTTGGAAACCCCTTTAAGACCGCTGCTTGCTGTCAGTGAGTAGAAATATTCCGGTCTGCACACCCGCCACTCTGACTAAGGTGTGACCGCAGCTCCTGTGCCAGCGGGAAGGGTTTCAGCCTCCGCCCATGTACGAGAAGGTTTCTATTCACTGACAAGCACAGTCCATGTCGATGCTATTTTCTGGATATTGATCCCATGTGCGCGCAGTGACGGGGAGGTCTGGAATCCCTGTAATTAGCGGCGGGCCGTGTCGCTGACTTAGGTGTGGAGGTGTCAGCGATGCGCCCCTGGTATAACCTGTTCTAACCACATACCTGTCATCACTAAAAAAAAACAATCACGTCATCACTGACATTCTGAAATAAGGGCTCAATGTCTGCAGACGAGCACACGCGCTGACACCCAGCTTTCCCAGAATCCTGAACACACCTCCTCCTAGTTATGTGATCATATGGAAAGAGGTGTCAAGTGACTCCATTACAATGACGATTAGATCTGCAGGGGTCTGGGAAAGTTGGGTAAGTTGGAAAGAGAACGTTAAATACATTTAAGGGTAAATGACGGATTTGGGGTGCGGTGACCCCCAGACTTACTGCGCAATGCTGACAAAGCCACATGAGGCTGCTGCATGGAGCGGGGTCCACCCCTCGTTGTCCTGCTGGTTCACGGACGCGCCATTCTCCACCAGGAACTGAACCATGTCCATATTTTCGTCTATACAAGCCTGAGGAGGGGGTAAGAAGGTCAAAGGGCAGAGCGTGACAAGGACGATGACACATTAGATGGTGGATGGACATTGGGGACGTAAAGGGACCCGACCCACTGAAGAGCACTATGGCCGACTGCTTAAAGGGGTTGTCCCATAATGGACACATGCACAGGACAGGGGGTACATGTCCGATCACCGGGTCCCCCAATGATCAGGAGGATGGGGAAACGGAAGTGCTCCCTGTGAATGGAGCGGCGCACCGGAGATTACAGTCCTGACAACGCCATGCAGTGCACTAGTGCTCCATACACTTCTATAGGGGGGCTGTCCGGACTGTAATCTCCGCTCACGCTCTCCGTTCCATCACAAGGAGGTCTATGGGGCACTTTCGGTCCTCCGTTCTCGGGGGACGCGGAGATCGGACACCATCCCCGTCCTGTGCATAAGGGACAACTCCTTCAGCAGCCTGAAATGGCTGATAACAGGAAACAACAGCACAGCAAAGGCCTCCAAGGGGCTGCACCGACCGGCCACTTTAGTATGGGGGCACCCTGTTCTCCCTCACCAGACGATCAGTATGGGGGCACCCTACTCTCCCTCACCAGACGATCAGTATGGGGGCACCCTACTCTCCCTCACCAGATGATCAGTATGGGGGCACCCTACTCTCCCTCACCAGATGATCAGTATGGGGGCACCCTGCTCTCCCTCACCAGATGATCAGTATGGGGGCACCCTACTCTCCCTCACCAGATGATCAGTATGGGGGCACCCTACTCTCCCTCACCAGATGATCAATATGGGGGCACCCTACTCTCCCTCACCAGATGATCAGTATGGGGGCACCCTGCTCTCCCTCACCAGATGATCAGTATGGGGGCACCCTGCTCTCCCTCACCAGACGATCAGTATGGGGGCACCCTGCTCTCCCTCACCAGACGATCAGTATGGGGGCACCCTGTTCTCCCTCACCAGATGATCAGTATGGGGGCACCCTGCTCTCCCTCACCAGACGATCAGTATGGGGGCACCCTGCTCTCCCTCACCAGACGATCAGTATGGGGGCACCCTGCTCTCCCTCACCAGATGATCAGTATGGGGGCACCCTGCTCTCCCTCACCAGATGATCAGTATGGGGGCACCCTGCTCTCCCTCACCAGATGATCAGTATGGGGGCACCCTGCTCTCCCTCACCAGATGATCAGTATGGGGGCACCCTGCTCTCCCTCACCAGATGATCAGTATGGGGGCACCCTGCTCTCCCTCACCAGACGATCAGTATGGGGGCACCCTACTCTCCCTCACCAGATGATCAATATGGGGGCACCCTACTCTCCCTCACCAGATGATCAGTATGGGGGCACCCTGCTCTCCCTCACCAGATGATCAATATGGGGGCACCCTACTCTCCCTCACCAGATGATCAATATGGGGGCACCCTACTCTCCCTCACCAGATGATCAGTATGGGGGCACCCTACTCTCCCTCACCAGATGATCAGTATGGGGGCACCCTACTCTCCCTCACCAGATGATCAATATGGGGGCACCCTACTCTCCCTCACCAGATGATCAATATGGGGGCACCCTACTCTCCCTCACCAGATGATCAATATGGGGGCACCCTACTCTCCCTCACCAGATGATCAGTATGGGGGCACCCTACTCTCCCTCACCAGATGATCAGTATGGGGGCACCCTACTCTCCCTCACCAGATGATCAATATGGGGGCACCCTACTCTCCCTCACCAGATGATCAATATGGGGGCACCCTACTCTCCCTCACCAGATGATCAGTATGGGGGCACCCTACTCTCCCTCACCAGATGATCAGTATGGGGGCACCCTACTCTCCCTCACCAGATGATCAATATGGGGGCACCCTACTCTCCCTCACCAGATGATCAGTATGGGGGCACCCTGCTCTCCCTCACCAGATGATCAGTATGGGGGCACCCTGCTCTCCCTCACCAGACGATCAGTATGGGGGCACCCTGCTCTCCCTCACCAGATGATCAGTATGGGGGCACCCTGTTCTCCCTCACCAGATGATCAGTATGGGGGCACCCTGCTCTCCCTCACCAGACGATCAGTATGGGGGCACCCTGCTCTCCCTCACCAGACGATCAGTATGGGGGCACCCTGCTCTCCCTCACCAGATGATCAGTATGGGGGCACCCTGCTCTCCCTCACCAGATGATCAGTATGGGGGCACCCTGCTCTCCCTCACCAGATGATCAGTATGGGGGCACCCTGCTCTCCCTCACCAGATGATCAGTATGGGGGCACCCTGCTCTCCCTCACTAGATGATCAATATGGGGGCACCCTGCTCTCCCTCACCAGACGATCAGTATGGGGGCACCCTGCTCTCCCTCACCAGATGATCAGTATGGGGGCACCCTGCTCTCCCTCACTAGATGATCAATATGGGGGCACCCTGCTCTCCCTCACCAGACGATCAGTATGGGGGCACCCTGCTCTCCCTCACCAGACGATCAGTATGGGGTCACCCTGCTCTCCCTCACCAGATGATCGGCACAGCCATGAGATAAGCCGCAGGTTATTCACCTGTCAGGCCGAGCATGCATGTATACGGGTGAGTCAGGAGGAATAGCTGCGGGCTAAAGGTGCACTCAGCTCATGTATGTAGGCCGGGGTTACACCGCAACACGTCACATGACAAAAAGTCACACAGCGATCACGCAGCATAAACAATCGTGCGTCGTACTGTCACACAGCTTTATTCGTCGCAACAATGCCGTCGCGTCCTACACGTAACCTGCGCGAGTCGAAGCGGCGCAAAATTTCATTAGAAGTCTGCAGTAAAATAAAGCCGCGAGTCCTGCAACCAAAATCCAACAGGTCTGGTTTTCCTGCGACTCTTGCCATGCGGCACGAGAGAGATGATTTGGAATTTTTGTTGCCATGTAGCCCTCGCCTCAGATGTTTCATCACCTTAAGTGTCCCTTTAAGGCACGGAAAGTCTAAAAGTCTATAAAAATATAAAACTTTTCTTCGTTCTATCAGTTCCTGGGAAAGCTGGGTGATAACCAATATGGCTGCCGTCACAGATTCCTCATGTGACGTATCCTTGGTAACATGAGTGACAACCCCTTTGGGAGAAATAATGGCGGCCATGTTGGAAGTCACCCAGCTTTCCCAGGAACAGATATATCGTGGTAGACATGGACTTGGAGATTTACTTGTCATTTCTTCTTCCCGGGAAAGAGACTTGAGACAAATACAAGAAAATGTCAGTGACGTGAGGAATGCAAAGAGGACGCCGAGCATCGGCAAGACTACAACTCCCAGCGGGGTCACACCAGCCCGGGGGTCAGCGCTGGCGGACAGGGCGGGGGGTCTACGCACGTTACTACAAGAGGGCGACAACCCCATCACACCAGCAATAATTAGAGGAGGAATTCAGATCGGGGTGTGGGCTGTGAGGCGGACGGTCGCAGGCACTACTCAATATGGAGATATATACGCTCCGAGGTCTGGGGGGAAGTCTACAGGAGTGGAGAGAGGCCTCCAAAAAACAAGGGGGTGACTGGGAAATCTCCACAGGCCATGGACAGGAATACCCCCCCCCAATAAATAGTGACCCCCATAACCTTAAAGGGACACTTACTTTAAGAGGCTCGTAGTATTTTTTGTCTTGGTTTTTTTTTTCACTTTTAGGACATTAAGGGGCTCACCCGTGCCAATATAACTACATGTGTAACTACAACCCCCAGCAAGCCCTGGCCGCCATCACATAGGAGTCTCCCAACAGCCGGAAGGTTCCTCGGACTCTTCCCATCACTTCTGGATATTTGGACATCTCAAAGATTTGGAAATGTCTCAGAAAAAAAATCTGGTCCGTAAGAGACCCCCCCCCCCCCTTCCTTATGTCCAGTCTCAGGACCCCTGGCTGAGGGTATCAGCTGACATGTCAAAAAAGTGGAGCTCCCCTTTAAGACTGAGCAGCACAGCTAGAGGAGCAGAGTATTAGGATGATGGGGGTCAGTGTATGGGGGTGACATATTAGGGGGTCAGTGTATGGGGGTGACATATTAGGGGGGTCAGTGTATGGGGGTTACATATTAGGGGGGGTCAGTGTATGGGGGGTGACATATTAGGGGGGGTCAGTGTATGGGGGTGACATATTAGGGGGGGTCAGTGTATGGGGGTGACATATTAGGGGGTCAGTGTATGGGGGTGACATATTAGGGGGTCAGTGTATGGGGGTGACATATTAGGGGGGTCAGTGTATGGGGGTTACATATTAGGGGGGGTCAGTGTATGGGGGGTGACATATTAGGGGGGGTCAGTGTATGGGGGTGACATATTAGGGGGGGTCAGTGTATGGGGGTGACATATTAGGGGGTCAGTGTATGGGGGTGACATATTAGGGGGTCAGTGTATGGGGGTGACATATTAGGGGGTCAGTGTATGGGGGTGACATATTAGGGGGTCAGTGTATGGGGGTGACATATTAGAGGGTCAGTGTATGGGGGTGACATATTAGGGGGTCAGTGTATGGGGGTGACATATTAGGGGGGGTCAGTGTATGGGGGTCAGTGTATGGGGGGTGACATATTAGGGGGTCAGTGTATGGGGGTGACATATTAGAGGGTCAGTGTATGGGGGGTGACATATTAGAGGGTCAGTGTATGGGGGTGACATATTAGGGGTCAGTGTATGGGGGTGACATATTAGGGGTCAGTGTATGGGGGTGACATATTAGAGGGTCAGTGTATGGGGGTGACATATTAGGGGGTCAGTGTATGGGGGGTGACATATTAGGGGGTCAGTGTATGGGGGTGACATATTAGGGGGTCAGTGTATGGGGGTGACATATTAGGGGGTCATTGTATGGGGGGTGACATATTAGGGGGTCAGTGTATGGGGGTGACATATTAGGGGGTCAGTGTATGGGGGTGACATATTAGGGGTCAGTGTATGGGGGTGACATATTAGGGGGTCAGTGTGTGGGGGTGACATATTAGGGGGTCAGTGTATGGGGGTGACATATTAGGGGTCAGTGTATGGGGGTGACATATTAGGGGTCAGTGTATGGGGGTGACATATTAGGGGTCAGTGTATGGGGGTGACATATTAGGGGTCAGTGTATGGGGGTGACATATTAGGGGGTCAGTGTATGGGGGTGACATATTAGGGGTCAGTGTATGGGGGTGACATATTAGGGGGTCAGTGTATGGGGGTGACATATTAGGGGTCAGTGTATGGGGGTGACATATTAGGGGTCAGTGTATGGGGGTGACATATTAGGGGTCAGTGTATGGGGGTGACATATTAGGGGGTCAGTGTATGGGGGTGACATATTAGGGGGTCAGTGTATGGGGGTGACATATTAGGGGTCAGTGTATGGGGGTGACATATTAGGGGTCAGTGTATGGGGGTGACATATTAGGGGGTCAGTGTATGGGGGTGACATATTAGGGGTCAGTGTATGGGGGTGACATATTAGGGGTCAGTGTATGGGGGTGACATATTAGGGGTCAGTGTATGGGGGTGACATATTAGGGGGTCAGTGTATGGGGGTGACATATTAGGGGGTCAGTGTATGGGGGTGACATATTAGGGGTCAGTGTATGGGGGTGACATATTAGGGGTCAGTGTATGGGGGTGACATATTAGGGGTCAGTGTATGGGGGTGACATATTAGGGGTCAGTGTATGGGGGTGACATATTAGGGGTCAGTGTATGGGGGTGACATATTAGGGGTCAGTGTATGGGGGTGACATATTAGGGGGTCAGTGTATGGGGGTGACATATTAGGGGTCAGTGTATGGGGGGTGACATATTAGGGGGTCAGTGTATGGGGGTGACATATTAGGGGTCAGTGTATGGGGGTGACATATTAGGGGGTCAGTGTATGGGGGTGACATATTAGGGGGTCAGTGTATGGGGGTGACATATTAGGGGTCAGTGTATGGGGGGTGACATATTAGGGGTCAGTATATGGGGGGTGACATATTAGGGGGTCAGTGTATGGGGGTGACATATTAGGGGGTCAGTGTATGGGGGTGACATATTAGGGGTCAGTGTATGGGGGTGACATATTAGGGGTCAGTGTATGGGGGTGACATATTAGGGGGTCAGTGTATGGGGGTGACATATTAGGGGTCAGTGTATGGGGGGTGACATATTAGGGGTCAGTATATGGGGGGTGACATATTAGGGGGTCAGTGTATGGGGGTGACATATTAGGGGGTCAGTGTATGGGGGTGACATATTAGGGGTCAGTGTATGGGGGTGACATATTAGGGGGTCAGTGTATGGGGGTGACATATTATTGGGCAGGTAGTGTCCGCGGACCTGTGACTACCCCCCCGGCAGGCAGGCAGGCGCTGTATGACAGGGATCGTACCTGGTGCAGAGCCGTCAGCCCGTCCACGTTGGTGCCATTGATGGGCGCCCCGGCCGCCAGCAGTTGCCGAACCTCCTCCCGGTCTCCAGCCGAACAAGCGGCCATGAACACGGCTCCTTGGGCGAAACGTACCCGGGGCGGGCGGCGTGAGGAGCCGGGCGGCAGACATCGCTCCGTCTCCGAGCCCAGCCACCGGCTCAGCTGCTCCCGCCGCTTCTCTTTAGCCGAGTCCGACCGGGACCGATCATCCGCCGCCATCTTCCGTGTCCTGCCCGGAGACAGGCGGGAGGAGGGGACCGGGAGAGGCCGGGAGGGAGGAGGAGGAGAAGGCGGAGGGAGGAGAAGGAGAGGACGAGGGAGGAGACGTCAGGAGAGGGGAGAGTGTGAGGGGGAACATGGGAGAGGGGTCATGTGTATGAGGGGGAGAGGGGTCATGTGTATGAAGGGGAGAGGGGTCAGGGGTCATGTGTATGAGGGGAGAGGGGTCATGTGTATGAGGGGAGAGGGGTCATGTGTATGAGGGGGAGAGGGGTCGTGTGTATGAGGGGGAGAGGGGTCGTGTGTATGGGGGGAGAGGGGTCGTGTGTATGAGGGGAGAGGGGTCATGTGTATGGGGGGAGAGGGGTCATGTGTATGAGGGGAGAGGGGTCATGTGTATGGGGGGAGAGGGGTCATGTGTATGGGGGGAGAGGGGTCATGTGTATGAGGGGAGAGGGGTCATGTGTATGGGGGGAGAGGGGTCATGTGTATGAGGGGAGAGGGGTCATGTGTATGAGGGGGAGAGGGGTCGTGTGTATGAGGGGAGAGGGGTCGTGTGTATGAGGGGACAGGGGTCGTGTGTATGAGGGGAGAGGGGTCGTGTGTATGAGGGGGAGAGGGGTCGTGTGTATGAGGGGACAGGGGTCGTGTGTATGAGGGGAGAGGGGTCGTGTGTATGAGGGGGAGAGGGGTCATGTGTATGAGGGGGAGAGGGGTCATGTGTATGAGGGGGAGAGGGGTCGTGTGTATGAGGGGAGAGGGGTCGTGTGTATGAGGGGGAGAGGGGTCGTGTGTATGAGGGGGAGAGGGGTCAGGGGTCATGTGTATGAGGGGGAGAGGGGTCGTGTGTATGAGGGGGAGAGGGGTCAGGGGTCATGTGTATGAGGGGGAGAGGGGTCGTGTGTATGAGGGGGAGAGGGGTCGTGTGTATGAGGGGGAGAGGGGTCGTGTGTATGAGGGGAGAGGGGTCGTGTGTATGAGGGGACAGGGGTCGTGTGTATGAGGGGAGAGGGGTCGTGTGTATGAGGGGAGAGGGGTCATGTGTATGAGGGGGAGAGGGGTCATGTGTATGAGGGGGAGAGGGGTCGTGTGTATGAGGGGAGAGGGGTCGTGTGTATGAGGGGACAGGGGTCGTGTGTATGAGGGGAGAGGGGTCATGTGTATGAGGGGGAGAGGGGAGAGGGGTCGTGTGTATGAGGGGACAGGGGTCGTGTGTATGAGGGGAGAGGGGTCATGTGTATGAGGGGGAGAGGGGTCATGTGTATGAGGGGGAGAGGGGTCGTGTGTATGAGGGGACAGGGGTCGTGTGTATGAGGGGGAGAGGGGTCGTGTGTATGAGGGGGAGAGGGGTCAGGGGTCATGTGTATGAGGGGAGAGGGGTCATGTGTATGAGGGGGAGAGGGGTCGTGTGTATGAGGGGAGAGGGGTCGTGTGTATGAGGGGACAGGGGTCATGTGTATGAGGGGAGAGGGGTCATGTGTATGAGGGGAGAGGGGTCATGTGTATGGGGGGAGAGGGGTCATGTGTATGAGGGGAGAGGGGTCATGTGTATGAGGGGGAGAGGGGTCGTGTGTATGGGGGGAGAGGGGTCATGTGTATGAGGGGAGAGGGGTCATGTGTATGGGGGGAGAGGGGTCATGTGTATGAGGGGAGAGGGGTCATGTGTATGGGGGGAGAGGGGTCATGTGTATGGGGGGAGAGGGGTCATGTGTATGGGGGGAGAGGGGTCATGTGTATGAGGGGAGAGGGGTCATGTGTATGGGGGGAGAGGGGTCATGTGTATGAGGGGAGAGGGGTCATGTGTATGAGGGGGAGAGGGGTCGTGTGTATGAGGGGAGAGGGGTCGTGTGTATGAGGGGACAGGGGTCGTGTGTATGAGGGGAGAGGGGTCGTGTGTATGAGGGGGAGAGGGGTCGTGTGTATGAGGGGACAGGGGTCGTGTGTATGAGGGGAGAGGGGTCGTGTGTATGAGGGGGAGAGGGGTCATGTGTATGAGGGGGAGAGGGGTCGTGTGTATGAGGGGACAGGGGTCGTGTGTATGAGGGGGAGAGGGGTCGTGTGTATGAGGGGGAGAGGGGTCAGGGGTCATGTGTATGAGGGGGAGAGGGGTCGTGTGTATGAGGGGGAGAGGGGTCAGGGGTCATGTGTATGAGGGGGAGAGGGGTCGTGTGTATGAGGGGGAGAGGGGTCGTGTGTATGAGGGGAGAGGGGTCGTGTGTATGAGGGGACAGGGGTCGTGTGTATGAGGGGAGAGGGGTCGTGTGTATGAGGGGAGAGGGGTCATGTGTATGAGGGGGAGAGGGGTCGTGTGTATGAGGGGAGAGGGGTCGTGTGTATGAGGGGAGAGGGGTCGTGTGTATGAGGGGACAGGGGTCGTGTGTATGAGGGGAGAGGGGTCGTGTGTATGAGGGGAGAGGGGTCGTGTGTATGAGGGGGAGAGGGGAGAGGGGTCGTGTGTATGAGGGGACAGGGGTCGTGTGTATGAGGGGAGAGGGGTCATGTGTATGAGGGGGAGAGGGGTCATGTGTATGAGGGGGAGAGGGGTCATGTGTATGAGGGGGAGAGGGGTCGTGTGTATGAGGGGACAGGGGTCGTGTGTATGAGGGGAGAGGGGTCATGTGTATGAGGGGGAGAGGGGAGAGGGGTCGTGTGTATGAGGGGAGAGGGGTCGTGTGTATGAGGGGAGAGGGGTCGTGTGTACGAGGGGAGAGGGGTCGTGTGTACGAGGGGAGAGGGGTCGTGTGTACGAGGGGAGAGGGGTCGTGTGTACGAGGGGAGAGGGGTCGTGTGTACGAGGGGAGAGGGGTCGTGTGTACGAGGGGAGAGGGGTCGTGTGTACGAGGGGACAGGGGTCGTGTGTATGAGGGGAGAGGGGTCGTGTGTACGAGGGGACAGGGGTCGTGTGTATGAGGGGAGAGGGGTCGTGTGTATGAGGGGAGAGGGGTCGTGTGTATGAGGGGAGAGGGGTCGTGTGTATGAGGGGGGGAGGGGTCAAGTGTATGAGGGGGGGGAGGGGTCAGGGGTCATGTGTATGAGAGGGAGAGGGGTCAGGGGTCATGTGTATGAGGGGGAGAGGGGTCAGGGGTCATGTGTATGAGGGGGAGAGGGGTCGTGTGTACGAGGGGAGAGGGGTCGTGTGTACGAGGGGGAGAGGGGTCGTGTGTACGAGGGGGAGAGGGGTCGTGTGTACGAGGGGGAGAGGGGTCGTGTGTACGAGGGGGAGAGGGGTCGTGTGTACGAGGGGGAGAGGGGTCGTGTGTACGAGGGGGAGAGGGGTCGTGTGTACGAGGGGGAGAGGGGTCGTGTGTACGAGGGGGAGAGGGGTCGTGTGTACGAGGGGGAGAGGGGTCGTGTGTACGAGGGGGAGAGGGGTCGTGTGTACGAGGGGGAGAGGGGTCGTGTGTACGAGGGGGAGAGGGGTCGTGTGTATGAGGGGGACAGGGGTCATGTGTATGAGGGGGAGAGGGGTCAGGGGTCATGTGTATGAGGGGGAGAGGGGTCATGTGTATGAGGGGGACAGGGGTCAAGTGTATGAGGGGGACAGGGGTCAAGTGTATGAGGGGGACAGGGGTCAGGTGTATGAGGGGGAGAGGGGTCATGTGTATGAGGGGAGAGGGGTCATGTGTATGAGGGACAGGGGTCGTGTATGAGGGGAGAGGGGTCATGTGTATGAGGGGGAGAGGGGTCAGGGGTCATGTGTATGAGGGGAGAGGGGTCAGGGGTCATGTGTATGAGGGGGAGAGGGGTCATGTGTATGAGGGGGGGAGGGGTCAGGGGTCATGTGTATGAGGGGGAGAGGGGTCAGGGGTCATGTGTATGAGGGGGAGAGGGGTCATGTGTATGAGGGGGAGAGGGGTCATGTGTATGAGGGGAGAGGGGTCAGGTGTATGAGGGACAGGGGTCATGTGTATGAGGGACAGGGGTCATGTGTATGAGGGGAGAGGGGTCATGTGTATGAGGGGGACAGGGGTCATGTGTATGAGGGGGGAGAGGGGTCAGGGGTCATGTGTATGAGGGGGAGAGGGGTCAGGGGTCATGTGTATGAGGGGGAGAGGGGTCAGGGGTCATGTGTATGAGGGGGAGAGGGGTCAGGGGTCATGTGTATGAGGGGGAGAGGGGTCAGGGGTCATGTGTATGAGGGGGAGAGGGGTCATGTGTATGAGGGGGAGAGGGGTCATGTGTATGAGGGGAGAGGGGTCAGGTGTATGAGGGACAGGGGTCATGTGTATGAGGGACAGGGGTCATGTGTATGAGGGGAGAGGGGTCATGTGTATGAGGGGGACAGGGGTCATGTGTATGAGGGGGAGAGGGGTCAGGGGTCATGTGTATGAGGGGGAGAGGGGTCAGGGGTCATGTGTATGAGGGGGAGAGGGGTCAGGGGTCATGTGTATGAGGGGAGAGGGGTCAGGGGTCATGTGTATGAGGGGGAGAGGGGTCATGTGTATGAGGGGGAGGGGTCATGTGTACGAGGGGAGAGGGGTCATGTGTATGAGGGGGAGAGGGGTCATGTGTATGAGGGGGAGAGGGGTCATGTGTACGAGGGAGAGGGGTCATGTGTACGAGGGGGACAGGGGTCATGTGTACGAGGGGGGACAGGGGTCACGTGTACGAGGGGGACAGGGGTCACGTGTACGAGGGGGACAGGGGTCACGTGTACGAGGGGGACAGGGGTCACGTGTACGAGGGGGAGAGGGGTCATGTGTATGAGGGGTCATGTGTACGAGGGGAGAGGGGTCATGTGTACGAGGGGGAGAGGGGTCATGTGTACGAGGGGGAGAGGGGTCATGTGTACGAGGGGGAGAGGGGTCATGTGTACGAGGGGGAGAGGGGTCATGTGTACGAGGGGGAGAGGGGTCATGTGTACGAGGGGGAGAGGGGTCATGTGTACGAGGGGGAGAGGGGTCATGTGTACGAGGGAGAGGGGTCATGTGTACGAGGGACAGGGGTCATGTGTATGAGGGGGAGAGGGGTCACTTGTATGTAATTGGTAAACGATTCTTACACGGTGCAGCCTAAGATACGTAATGGATGTGGTGCAGGGCACGTAAATCTCTCCCTACAGATGACATGCATTAACAAGGCAAAGGCTACACAGACAATTCGGCTGACAATTCGGAGAGGGGACCAAAGATCGCCCTGTCTCCTCGGGACACCTGAAGGAATGCAAATGAATGAGGCCAAGCACTGGTGGATCTTTTTGCATCTTGCTGTGTCTCACCGGGTCCTATGGCCATGGAGCATCTAATGTAATGAGGGCTCATACACTGGGCCATGTTATATCCCGCGCCATACTCATTGCATACTCCATTGGTTCCCATATGCATGGAGCAGACTATTACAATATACTTAGGGGCAAATTTATTAAAACTCACGTATCACAAGCCAGTCTTCATAAAGCAGGAATGATAAATCTCCCCTCTGTGAGTCAGTCCTGTAGCAAAACCCAAACAGCTCTGTAGGTAGTTAAACCAATGACAACAACTGGACATTACCTGCAGGAGAGCAACGTATTACTTCTTATGTCACTTATTTGTATAGCGCCATCATCAGGGCACCATGGACTCGGGGCCACAGTATAATGTCCCATAATCAAACACAATCTTGATATGAATTTTCCAAGCATTTCAAGTTCTACCGAACACAAACTTTTTGCGGTTTGTCACCCATGACCTACTATTCTATCTTCAGACCCCAGAGTCGAAGTGAAGGCGACATTCATGGCCGTGTTATTCGCCACCCCGCGGGTACGCACGCATCTTCTGCCACTTCTAGTTTGAATGAGACTTCAGGTCAAACCTCACGAATATCTGTGAGACAACTTTTGAGAGGTTCACCAACCCATACCCCCCTCCTGTAGTGTCCCGTAACCCGGGCTAATGTACAGTTGGCGCTGAGCCCCCTTACAGCCTCGGGCAACCACACATATTATAATAATCTGCCCCTGGCCATCATATTCTGCAGTGGGACACACATGGCCTCCCCTCCATCTAGCAATACTGTTACTGATTCTTTGCTGAACATGATTGATAAGATGCATCCAATCCAGACCAGCGCTGGTGCTGCAGGTAACAGTCTCTAACACAGCAACAGTCTCTTATAGCTTATAATACTCTGACACCCCTTGTATTGGTTAGCCTCACCTACCTGTTGTCACACATCGGGTGCCCTTTGCCTTCTTTACTTTGGTTGGTGGCTTAGCTGTACCCCTCTCATTCTGCACAGGGGGGGCTCTTGGATCTGCCGGTAATAGGGGTCTTTCTGTTGGTGTAGGCACACTCGTGCACGGTTCCCGCTCTGTCCATTCTTTTCAGCCGCCTTCCTTTATTACTGATCCATCATTGCTCCCATTCTGTTCACCAAGCGCTCATCGTGGTCCAGGCCACATACTGGTACACCATGTCCGCTAATAACAGCCCTTATGGCTATAAAGTCTCAGTGCACTGCCAGAGGTGCGAGACCTTATTCTGAGACCGGTCTAATAAGGGTATGTTCACATGCAGCTGAATATGTATCCCATGCAATAACTGTGGTTGTCTTTACAGTATGCGCAGTGTGCTATACCATGACCGGAGGCCAACAACTGGACCCTTAAAACGCTATTCCCAAAAACTGCCCGCGAGATCCAAACCTACAGAAACAGGTGATCAGCACTGCTCTAGGATCTCCCATAGAAGTTAATGGAAACCGCATAAGGCCGGGGCCCCACGGGACGTAAACACCGCGATTTGCCTGCAGCGGAAACACTGCAGGAAAAATCGCTGCGTTTTACAGTGCAAGCAAAGGGGATGGGATTCATGCAAATCCCTTGCCCACTTTGCGGAATACAATGCAGTGCGGACACGCTGCAATTTGCAAAGCCGTTGCGGCTTAGCAAATCACAGCATGTCAATTATATCTACGGAAACGCCAGCGGCTTTCCCGTAGATATAATGGGAAGAGAAAGTCCGCGGAGGAAAATTCTGTGAACTTTTTCTTCAAAGCGCTGCGGAAAGAACTGCAATGCCATCATGCAGCGGTTCAGCATTGCAATTATGACCCGTGGGGCCTGAGCTGCGGTATTTCCATAGGTTACAGAGATGGCAGAGTTATATGTGCTGCCTAAAACACACTCCGGGCTGTCATGTATAGATACCTACTAAATACAGGGCCTAAGCTGCCATGTACAATATACTGCAGTGCAGAAGTATGGCTGTATATTGTACGAGCAACTGAATTTTTAAGTCACTTTGTGGAACTAGGGGGAAATAAAAGTATTCATCCATAACTGAGAAGAGTCACAAAATCAGTGTTTTTCGGAGAAAAGCAGTCTAACAGCGCAGTGACTATAATGGCCGCAGATGGTGCACTTACACCGCCATCATACGCAGCACATTCACGATCGCTTACAGCATAAATAATGGCTGAAATCTACGTAAGGAGCTGGTGTAGATTTTATGGGGGGTGTACGGCTCCCTGAGGAGGCGGCTCATTCATACAGAATCCCCTCCCCCCCAGCAAAATTTTTTGCATATATATATATATATATATATATATATATATATATATATATATATATATATATATACACACACACATACATATATAGTAAAATAAAACATATCAAACCGGATAGAACCTTCATATTGCTAGAATTGTAACGACCTGCTGAAAGAAGTTACAATGTAATTTAAAGTGCATGTCATAAAAACAAAACCAATAAAGTTACTAAATCGCGGGGTTGTTTTCATGCCGTGCCCCTGAAAACATGAATAAAAGTTAAACAAAGCCTACCCCATATACCCCAAAACGTCGCCCTCTAGACTTGCCATGTAAGTCTATTAGGGAATCAATCTGACTCCCATAGAGCTGCATTATCCTTGAGAACACGGAGTGCATCAGAGGTGAAGAGAAGGGGTTTGTGCTCCAGAAGGGAGCACGTAACCTCAATCTCATACTACAGACACTCCGGGTATCAGAGCAGCGAGCGACAGCGTCATCAGAGGGAAGACTTCGCTGATTTCCCAACGTCTGACTAATCTGCGGTCTCAGACATCTTTACTAATACGACCGGTTCGCCCCTGCATCTTATTTTCATCAAAAAATGGGAAGAGATCCTAATAGAAAAGTGATGGGAAAGATCTCTAAGGAAATGTTTGGAGACTCTTCACTTCTGGTTTGCATTAAGATTCCTTCCCACTTCTGATAAGAAACAAAACCATAACAGAGAGCGACAACCCTCAGCATGATGTGAAGACGGTCTTAGCAGGGATTTCCCATCTTACAATCGTATCAGGGAGATACACTCAAATTCTTGTGATTGATGAGAACCCCCCCAATCTACAACTTATTCCCTATTCTGTACATAGGCCTTAGCTACTAAGAAGGAAAAATCCCTTTAAGTGCATGCAGAACGTCGCAGACAAAGGGATCCAAATGGCAAGCAATAGGAAAAAGTCTGGCGGGCCGTTCATAGACGTTGTATATAAGGATAAATGATGCTTTCTTCCATCCCTGCTGACAGTCTCCGTCCTCTGCCTGCTGGTATTAGCACTAGGCAGTGTTATATGGCAGGGGAGAAGAAATCATAATAAATTGTTCTCATTCTGCAGGCCGGGAATGTTTCCCTTCACTGTAATCTATTGCTATGAGAGCGGACGATGCCGTAATATAATGCATCAGGTTTTGCTTCAGCTCACATAGCAATTCCTTCCATTTACCTTCAGCCATATGTCATAGTGAGAATACATAGGTGTGATGTCTACAGCGGGCCCTGAGACGCTCAATGACGCACCGGTATACTACAGTAATACATGTCTATACCAAGTGTGTGTCGTACCTGACCAGTGCCAAGGGGGCAGTCAGCTGATCATTGGCGGAGTCAGACGGTTACCGATCCATATTAATTTTGCTTCCGATACAGATTTAGTCATTTCTCTTACAAACAGCACAGAATTATCTGTCCCTACGATCGGCTCACCCTGGACTGCCCCAAGGACGGTCATTTGTAGATCCAACCTGTGATCGATCCTTGGGAAAAACATGATGTGATATAAGCAGCGCCCGTCACACAAGAAATCGAGTTTCCGCACACACATCCATTCCAGTAACAACAAGAGGGCAACTTTTAATTCCAGTCTGATTTATTTCCTAAAATTTTGGAAAATAACCTCTCCCTTTTACCCTTTCTGTAAAGAGAAGACTGGAAGGGAGGGACACTGCACCATTAGGCAAAAACTAGCACGTGAAACACCCCACAGTTGCTGCAGATGACGTCACATGCCCTATTCCCTGCACAGGTTATGATGTCACAGCTCAGCTTTACTATGCAGATAGTCCATAGGGGGGGGCCCTACTTTTCACAACGTAATATATATGAAAAAATACATACAATATAGAAGAACAGCAATATGAATGGAGCAAAGGAGCCGGGCAGGGAGCAACCTGTACAACCACTCATTGTATGTCCTGAAGGCAGGAGGGTCTTCATTGCACTGATCACCTCTGGAAGCAAAGATGGAAGTGCCACTCGGGCAGCAAAGAGAGGTACTCCCACCCGAGACACTGACGGGATGCATACAAGCTTATCTTGCTGTCCTTCAGGCGCATGGGAGGCTGCTCCCACAATGCTTGGAGGATACTGGGGAAGCCTAAGGGGTAGACAAGATTGGGAGGGACACAAATCAGTGAATCCTGGTTAGCTCTTCCACAATCTTTATCAGGTCGTCCACTGTGGTCTCCCTCTTCATGCCGCTGCCATCATCAATCTGCAATAGAACAGCCGGCGTTTAGGACAACGTTCTGCATGGCAAACCATCAAACCGAAGCGCTCCGTCCTCACCTGTAGATTCGCTACCACCTCTTGCATCTTTGACCGACTGATGTCCAAAAAGCTCTCGATAAGATCTCCATCTATGAAGCCGGTGGCAGCTTCAGTCTTTCTCTCTGTATGGAATGACCTCCAGGTAATAAAGTATGTTAAGGAAAAGGTACAGAAAGGATTAAAAGAAAATACTAAAATGCAGCCGTATAAGGAGGAAGATCTGGCATGGACACGTGTAGTAAGTGCCAGGACTGGGGGGGTATTCATTCACCATGATCATAGTAATAAGGATATAAGGAGTGCTCAATCTTGCCCACACTCTTGATAACCTTGTTCAGTCTGTTCTGGACATCAAGTAGGAGATTGTACCAGCTCTCAGACACGGATGTCACCAGACCTGACAGACAAAGGGGTCAGTGTTACTAGACGTTACCATCATAGGACAAAGGAGACGTCAGGAACAGCCTCGGTACCTACCAATCATCCCATTTACAGTGCCAAAGAGCACCGAGCCTTGTGTCGGAGGAGAAGTCTCTCCAAGATTCTGCATGACCAGCGAGCCATGGCAGAAGACATTAACAAACTCCCCTAAGTGGAAGAGTCCGACCTCTTGTAAGTGTTGTCTCTCCTCATCTGTTGTGGCAGCGCTGGGATAGAAAAACAGAGAAGTTACACAATAGTCAGATTATTATAATCTACATGTGAAGTATATAACCCCCCCCCCACCCACACACCATAATATAACCCGCAGCCACTACTCATAGGCAGCCTGCGGTCAGGACTCACCTGTCTTTCTGGCACACAAACAAGTTAAACGCATTTTCTGCTCCCAAGAAGTTATCGTCGTCTAATATCTCCACCGCGCTCATCCAGTTGGGGTTAAAATCCCGGGCAATCTGTATAAAGAATAACTATGTAATACAAACCTATCCAATAATACCGAGGATACCATATATCCAACAACTGATCCACAACACAGACGAAGGGACCAAGGAGTAGAGACAGACGGAAATCTCTGAATGGGATTGGCAGGGAACCCTTTACCAACAACGTTCCCCACATCTCGTACCTCCTCAAAGTTCCCCTCCATGGGTTTGTAGGCCAGCAGCAGCACGGAACGCATCAGGTCTCCCACCAGGATAAAATCCCCCTTGGTTTTCAAATACAGAGCCATGATATTGTTGTAGTGGTTGCATTCTGTGCGCAGCTCCTTCTCGGCGGTCCATTCATACAGACGGACCTGCGCAACACAAAGGAGAACAAAAACCGTCACTCGGCTTCATGTAACTAAACGACAGTAGAGTTCAGTCATTGTAAGAGATCCGGGCAGTCCCCGAAATCTTACCGTGCTGTTGATGCTGGCCAGTAGCTTTCCATTGAATTCGACCATGGAGTAGACGGCTCCCTTCACCTCCTTCTCTGCCACGGTCTGCAGCTTCCCTGTGGACACCAACACTTGTATTAACCCCTTGAGTAGTATTTAGCATCATTTACAGATGGCAAAGTGTAGAAAACTTATTTACACATAAGAAATCCAGCAACACTCCCTGTCCTACGAGCAACATCCAAAGATATCCAATATCCACTCACCATCAGAATACTGGAACACTACAATCCTTCCTTGCTTGGGTTCGGCCTCATCTGGGTACACCATGGCAGTCCCCACAATGAAGTAAGTGCTTGGATCTTTTCCCAGCTTGCAGGACACCAGGCTGAGGGTGTATTCATTCTGCAGGAACTGGTGAGTGTGCAGGACTAACCAAAAGATAAAAACACCAATAAGACTTGTGTGTCCAATTAAGGTCGGTTTACAATGACAGCGCATTCATTCATTACCTTCAAACGTATGTTGGTCTATGATCAGGAGGTTATGGACCTCTATTTCTTCTCCAAATGAGGTTTCGTGGGGGGACGTGCTCCCTGAAAACAGCTTACTACTGCTCACACTGGATGAGAGGGCCTGGGAGGATGCAAGACATGTCGTAGCACAAAATGAAAAATAGGAAACATCTAGACGTCATTACAGAACATGTATATCTATAGTCTTAAAGGGGTTGTCTAGCCAAAGAAAATTATTTAAAGTGAGTCTATGTGGGGGCCTTTACAAGAAACGGAAACATCTTTGTGGCCACAAACCTATATAACAATACAGAGATGATCATCATTTATTCGTATGCAAATCAGCCTCAGGTGCACCATGGGCGGGGCCTGGTTTGCAAGGTTATAAATATGAACTATGGCTGAAGGGGCAACACTGGGCTGCAATTTTAGAGGACGTTCATAGATCAGAAGAACAGGAGACCATAAAGTCCCTCATGCCTTCTCCTTGGAGGATCCCTGCACTTTTGTGACCAACACTCCATTCGCTGCTATAGGACTGCCAGGACGGTAATCTCTGACAGCGCTTGCAGTGAATGGAGTGTCAGTCACATAAGCTCACTGGTGCGCCATTCACAAGGATTAGGGGCTTTTGTGCCTCCATTTCCGGGAAGAGGTGGTCAGACTCCCATGATAGTGTCCTTAATGGGGCAAACCCTATATTTACTGGATGAGCTGACAGTATATATGGCTGTATGACAGTAACATTCCCACTGACCTGGGTACTGGCACTGGGTCGGAGCGGAGAGCTGCCTCCACTAGCATCCTGCATCTCAGTTCGGCTGGAGAGCACCCCAAAACACTGAGACACCTCCTGATAGCAAATCTTCCTGCAATAAACCAGACAATGACAACTTATGAGTAGGAGGAATCTTTATACAATTTGTCGTCAGTGGTGATGAGATGAACGAATCGCATGTCACCCTATGGTAGTCACTGCAGACCCACCTGGGGGACTCGTACAGAGGGACTGTCCTGATATGAAGCTTCTGGATTTCGTCGATCGTTCCTATGGTGAGCGTGCTGTTATTTGCTAGGGCCAAACTGTAAATTAAAAAAAAAGGGTTAAAAGCTCATATGCAGACTTGTAGTTTTAGTTATACCCAAGACATTGCTTTATGTATCTAGTGCCATTGGTCAGACACAGCTAGGAATCCCTCCTCCATGTCAGACAGATGCGAAGGATTGCTCAGTCTCTCCTCCTGGCGATCTATAATCCCTTGTCTGTGCACACTGCTTCCAGGTTTGAGCCCTGATAAGGCTACAGTAGTGTCTTGAGCAGCAATTCTGATACCTCTGTATGTAAGTCCAAAGAGAACGGCTTACAGCAAGCAATGAGCCAAAAACCAGGAGGCAGAGGGTGCAGTGCACAGAGGATCACTATGCAGAGACCTGGAGAGATGACTGAGCATGCCTGTCTACCAGCACTCACCTCAGTCGGTGGTCGCGCACATTCCTATACACCTTGGACACCAGGTGGCACTATACTATATAAGTAAATGTCATAGCTCGCTGGATCATTTTAACAGCATGTAAATGCAAACAATCCAAGCACGAATAATTCAGTACTAGGACTGTTCTCCTTATCTTCTAAACCAACTAAAAGCAGGACTTGCCTGTCCGGATAGCCCTCAGAGTTCAGGGGGCACATAT
Source organism: Leptodactylus fuscus (assembly GCF_031893055.1). Taxonomy (NCBI): domain Eukaryota; kingdom Metazoa; phylum Chordata; class Amphibia; order Anura; family Leptodactylidae; genus Leptodactylus; species Leptodactylus fuscus. The sequence continues at coordinate 3,105,581 of NC_134271.1, read as the reverse complement.
AGTTGACCTCTTTTAGGTTGACGTTGGAGAAGACCAGCTTATGGTTGCTGCTGTAGATAACTGTGGGCCGGTCAGAGCAAGCAAATACATTTGTTGTGGACAGAGATCGGAAAGTCCTCAAAACTGTGGGCTGTGTCCCCAGGGTCACCTTCTTCCTGTCACTTAAAAGACCTGAGCGGTAAGAGGAATGGAAATAGTTAATGACATGTATTGCAGGTAAGTGAGGAGCCTAAACGGTGCGGCCGACACTGACCTGTTTCTGTATTGAGGCTGAAGTAGAAGAGCGCCCCATCTCCTAGTGCACACAGCAGGTAGTGACTGTTCTCAAAGGAGGTCATGAGGATAGACCTGGGGATAATCTCTGGAGGAGAAATTAAAATAAAATATATTATTTTCACCAAATGCTACAAATCCATCGCCCTCGAGCACGTAGCCTGCGTCACTTACCTCCACCCAGCATCTCTTTGTGTAATAACTGAAATCCTGGCAAGCTAAGGATTCGTGCTGAGATATCTGTCCACAAACCAATCGCGCAAAGTGTGGACTGAGCATCGCTGCCGCCCAAAGGAGTGACATCCAGACAGGCAACCTCGTGCTCCATCTCAGTGCAGCTGTTGGGACAGATAGGATTGGAAGTGACAATTAGGAGACAGTTTTGTTAAGAATTTTCCAAAAATTTCAGGGTTTGTCTGAACATTAAATGTTTGTGAACTCTCCTCAGACCCTGCATATAATAAGCGGACGTCCAGGGGAGGTCTGGATAACATTAAACACTAAGATCCTCACCTCTCATGGGCTCTCGTGGCCTCTTCTGACATCGCAACCCCCAGAGTCACGGATGAGGCCTGTGATTGGACCTTAGTGGTGACCTTGGGGCGCATGATGTCAAGAGAGGCTGCAACAAGCTGGCGGGTGGTGACCGTATGCCAGGAATGAAGACTGAATACTCAGGAGAGGTCTGAAGAGGAGGATAATAGCACTTCTAGTTCAGACCAGACAAGTTTGGTTCAGAATGAAACAGGGGGGCGAACCTTGTTGGTAATGATCCGGCCTTTAAGTGATTGAGATCAATGGCCTTACCTGATCTGTTTCAGCTCTCCGGGGTGGATTTCCAGATAGTAGAGGACTCTTCCCACTGCAAGCAGTACTTGGCGGCTGTTGCAGGAGCACACACTGACTTTACGACCTTGCGGCTCTTTCCATTCACTGACCAGGCTTTGTGGGTCCTGTGATACAAGTCGCACTGATGCGGAGGTGATCTGAAATACATTCATGTAATAATATATACAAAGCCACCATATACAGTCACATATAAACAAAATACAACACTTTCATGTAATATTTGCAAGTAGAAAATTGCAAACAACAATATTTGAGGTCTCTCTATAATATGTGAATGTGTGTGCCATTACCTGAATGAGCTGCTGATGGGCCACGTTCCCACAGAAGAAGGTTTGCTGGTCATCCACAAAGCCTGCCAGGTCCGTTTCTTCTACTTCTTCCCCAGACAAAGTCAAGACTCTGTAGGAGAATTAGACATTAGGATGGTGAAATAAGAGTGGAGATTTGCTCCAGGCTATATAAGCATATAAGATCCTAACGTACCTGGTCTGTCCCACAAAAGACAAAACCAAAGTGTCGTCCGTCTCACGACTGGCAGTGACCCGGAGCGGCCACAAGCCTGGTGGAGAGCAGAAACGTCATTGCACAACAGGGAAAAGAAAGTCACAATATCCTTAAGCATCAGGAGAATAAAAAGACAAGTAAAAATATTTTCATTCTTGGCGTTGTCTTTGCTAAGCCATTTGTCTTCAACACCAAGCCCTGAACATTAATATGGGGGGGAGGGGAGCTAAACAAAGAAAATGAACAAGAATATAAAACAATATTTCTTTCCTTGTCTCCTTCTTGTTCCTACTTTATTGCATATTACAATTAAAACTGAGGATTATATGCAGGTACAGACACACATGGTAGCACACGGCCAAAACTCCATCTATGGTGGGCAGCGGCCACTGGACTTGGCATTAAAATCCTGAATCCATTGGCCACTAAAGGTGGGCATGGTCTCAGCCATACGTGGCTGCCGCAATGTGTCTATACCATTAATACGTTTTCTCCCTGTACAACATGAGCTCAGCCATGTCCCTAGTGACATCTGTTTGGTGCAGGAGCCCCCGTATTGTGCCCGTCTGCAGTGAGACAAAAACACAGTGCAAGGAGCAGATCAGTAAGAGGTTAACCCATTGGTTCTCGCTAAGATTTCTACGTGACTATTCATACAGACCATGCTGCAGATTTATAGTGAGGACATCTTTACATTTCTTGGAGTAGTGTTCCTTTAAGGATGTGTCTGACCACACACCAACAGTATAGGAAACAAGTCGCTTGTCTCTAAGTTTCAGCATTACCTTTGATCCCTGGTAGGTCAATGCTGGCGTGTTCATGGATACCGATCCCGTTCCTGATAATTCGCAGTGAACCTTCCTTAAAGGCTCCAGAGCAGGTAACAAGCTGTGGGCAGAGAAAGAAAATATAAGAAAGTGTGCAAAGAAATGGAAAGCAGATGAGAAATGAAAGTAGAGGAGTCTTACCTGTCCCTGACCCTGTCTCTCAAGGTCTACAACACACATGTCCACAATGGGGCCCAAGTTAGTGAACGTTTCCATTGCTACAACATATGAGCCCTGCTCATTACTGTCCGCTGTGAGCTATGGAGATACAAGAGTATTATATGTGAGGATAACAGCCCACACTATATATATACACATGGCACAGGGGTTATAGCAAGACTACTACTACCATGCACAGAATAGGCCATAAGTGCAAGGTTGCTGACTCAGGAGAATGAGGGTCCCTGTCCCCCAGATGAACATAGTGACAGTCAATTCATGTATTACGGCACTGCTGGAGATAGAGGATCATTATATGCAACGCCGCTCCAGCAGTCCCGTACGGATGAATGTAGTCGACGTGCACATACCCAGGAGAACATGGGATCCCTGTTCATGTAATCGGGCCACAAATCCCACTACAAGTTAGGAACCTTCACACAAGTGGGGCAATTCCAGGCCAAGGGTCTTATGACCCCTCCTTACAAAGGATGCTGGGAATCTGGAGATTCTGAAAGGATTATGTCTTCTACACAACTACCATCATGGTTTGCTTTTACAATAAGCCAAGTGTAGACACAAAGCTGCAGACTAGAGGAGCCTTGCAGACTATTCAGGGAGATAGTTTCATTATTTTAGCAGATCAACAAAAGGTGAAAGCTAAGGATCAGGAGGAAACCTCTCGGTACAATCGCTGGCTACCAGGCCCGGGCATTCACCAGCCCCACAACCAGCGGGGAATGTCTTATTCATTGATAAACCAGAATGGATTTTGCCTCTGTGTCGTAGGACGGAGACGTCTACAAACCAGAACACGGCTCTAAGGAAAAGGAAAGAAACCTGCCCGGCAGGTGCCAAAGAGATTAGTGTTTTAGAGCTGGTCTGAAGTATTGCTTCCATTAAGGGATTTTCTAGACTTAACTTAAACTGGTCACTTCAAGTCAGAGAGTCCAAGTCCTGGAGACTGCCAAGATGTGTCCTGCAGGCTTCATGTATGTTTCCTGCCGCCACCTCCTGTGTAACACTAACAATGGATGGGAGCCTTGGCCAAAAATGATGGAGAGTGCAAGGACGCCACCTTGTGGCACAACTGGGGTACTGCGTGACAATACTAAATCACTGTCTCGTCTCTATGTGGTTCGAAAAGATCCAAGAACTGGTTCAGTAACTGAATTTATGGCAATGCTGCAAATAAAACACACACTATAGGATAAAGCATGATTTAATATGTGCAAAGCTTACCTTGACCAGCTGGGAATCTCCAAGTCGGGAGCCTACAAACACGACGCCATTATCCAGGTAAGTGAGACATTCTGCAATGGACGTCTACAAGAGAAGAATAAACCAGATTTATGGGAACGTCCCCTTACCAAGTAGGGGGCAACTCCGAGAATGACTGTGTGAGCAGAGGCTACAGCTAACACCAGTACTGTGCAATGTATGGAGTATTCCTGGGAGGTCTTGGCTCCTGCAGCAACGCTATACTATAAACTGCAGATAGAAGGTTGAGGTTTGGGGTGTTTTTTTTTTGTTTTGTTTTTTAACTTAAAACCCTTGACAAGGCTAACTTTTGTTTGGGGGCAGGAAATCTGCATGTTATAGATGAATATATACAGAGGAGCGTGTGACTACACACATCATTCTACTTAGGCCATTGAAACACATTGGGGCAGGTTTATTAACAAGTCACTATTTTTGGACCAAATTTTATGACTTTTCAATTTTCCCAAAAAAGGGGTGCGACAAAGGTCTTTAAGGGGGAAGGGACCATCAGCCAGCCAGAATTATCATCATTTATGCCACTTTTCCCCTGCGGGTGCAGGGCCCAGCATACGGTGTGCGTTATTTATGAGAAAGCCTAGGCCTCATCATAAATTAGGTGCCTACTACACTGCCTCAATCTTCATTAATCTGCCCCACTGTCTCTGCTTCAGATTATTGGCGTCCATGACCAAGAGCAGACGGCGGGTGCAGCGTGGGTATGGGGTTTGGCGAAATCCCATCCACTTTGCAACTACTGTAATTTGCAGCAGGTTGGCCGCTGGCGACTCATCCGGTGATTAATCTGCTGCAAAATCAGAGGCCTGAATCAGAGAAATGGATAAAACCTCCTACAAATGATAAGTAAAGGCCTTACCTCCCCCAGTAGCTCCACCCGGAGATCCTTCAGAGTGACACTTCCATCCATCTGCTCTTCCTTCTCCAGCAGCAACATAAATAAGCGACCCTCCATGTCTCCGAGAAGATAGCGGGAGCCGTTCACATCCACACGATTATGACACACAATTGTACTTTGCTGCAAAATATATAGATCAGATATATCATACACTGTAAATAGTTAGAAGAGATGGAAATGTAATGGTCACTGAGAACATCCCCAGGAGTCCACGGACAACTCACCTTAATAATCGGAGGAGCTATTGCCAGGTATTTTTCACCATTGTGGTAAGTTATGGACTCTTGGCCTATTATAATGGCTCCTCCAAACGGCTCTGGAACTGATAACAGGCACAAGGAGTCAGAATACAGACTAGGGAGGCAAATACAGAGACTGTACATTATACTTAAAGGAACATTCAGGTAGCCTAGTCCCCATGGTGGAGGCCGCCCAGATCAGGAGGGCACAAGCCATGCGGTCAATGAATATTTTCTGTAGCGCTTCTGCAGTTTCAGGGGTAAAGGCCCGTTCAATCCCCATTATAGTCCTTGAAACATAAATGTTTCTTCTTTATGGCCTCGTCTTAGGTCGTACTATACTATATTATGGGCATTGAATACAGTCGTGAAGAGCAGATTGGTGCTGGGGCCGTCTATCAGCCCTCTACCTATCCTAAGAGCTGTTCTGGCAGCACAAGGAGGACCCTAAACAATATTAGGTCTTAATGTTACGGTTGGTGAGCCTCCATTATAGTCTATGGGGTCCATGTGCTTTCATAAGCTCACCGCTTGCCAATGTGTTCAGTATTCGATTGGGGGGGTCCCATGTGACTCCCCGAACCGATTACCGAAAGCATACCGTAATGCTTGGAGCGTCATTATCTATAGGTACCTGCGATCACCATGGACGCCTCTGCCTCCACATTTTCCTGCTTCCATGGACCTTTGCTGAATTCCTTTTCCCTGAGGGAGACCTCATAAGTTTTGACATGACGGCCCTGAGGATCTTGGTACACAAAGCAAATAGTGGGGGCCTGACAGCTGTACAAGAACTTGACATCGATGACGTGCAGCTCCTCCAGACGGATGTTGAACGCTTTTAACTCCTTATTGTCTCTCTCAAGGGGGATTACTTTGAACAGACCATCATACAGACGCAATCCAATCATGCGGCAGTCTGGATCAATGATCCCAATGATTCCGGTTTCGGATGGTCGGCCGATGCGATCCTGGTGAAACAGAAGATGAAGATTTAGCATATAGCAACCCAGCATAGAACGAATAACATAACAATGGGGTTTGTAGTACCTGTACATTGCCATGAGCGCGGGTGATGATATCAATGCTGTCTCCGGTCTGCTTGTATTCCAGGATACAGGCGTTGTATTTCGCAGTCAGTACAAAGAGCAGATCTTTACTCTCCCCCTGGACAAAGAAAGACAATTCATTAATAAAATAACAAATCTAACCGTCCCCTACAGATGGGTGAAGCACCCGGGTACGTGTGACCTGCTGCCCCATTTATACAGGGCACTGGGACCCCAATCTTGTAAACTGTGGGGGGCCCTGTATTCAGACCTAATAGTCATCACTTGCCCTGTGGATAAGCAATTACTTGGAATTACCAGAATACCCCTTTAAGCAATGTCCTATCATGACTGCACTAGCGGGCACAGCTTCAGCACATGGTCAAGTGGCCAAGACATTTGGTTAAACCTCCAGGGTCTGCACCTAGAAGCTCCCAACAGGGCTCAGCGCGGTTACCTTGGGTCTGAACAGCTCCATGACGGCAATCTTTCCATACATCCCAACCTCCTTTACAGGACGCAGCCCCTCCGGCGTCACCACATAGATCTCAAGGCGTGTGTTCTTGGCTATGAGCAGATTCAAGTCATCTTCAGATGTGAAGTGTCCTGTAAGAAAGTGAATATTCATATTAGTCAAAGATCCATTATTCAATGCATCCTATGATAGCAGATGGTTTATCATCAAAGCTGTTGACACAGAAGGGGGGGGGGGGGACATCACTGGCACAGAGGGATGATACTGAGGTGCACATTTGGCGTACGGGCCACAAGTCCTGATCCATTCCTCGCCCACAGATTCACCTCACTCCAGTTTTCTGGTCATAATGGAAATACCTGGTGTAGCTTATCCTTCTGGCACTGGGACATCTGATAGATTTATGAAGAGGACGCAGTCTCCATAAATCTCTTAATTGCACCAGGTGGAGCTTTTATCGAGACTGGCATGCGATCCACCAGTCTTAATAAACTTGCCCCAATGTCTACACAGAGCTCTTGTGATCCGGATTATGGGTGGTGTCCTCTTATAGGATCGCTGCCATACAAGGAGGATATTAGGTAACCATTGGCAGCAATTCCCTCATCTAAGCAGCTTAAAATGTGATAAAGCAGAAGATAAGACAGACAAGCTGATACTGGCCCGGACTATACTGAAACTCCAAGGCTTAAAGGAAAACCGGAAATCTCGTAACGTACGTTCATTGTTAGAGGACCATTATCTACTGCAATGTATTAGGCTGAAGCCTGCCAGTTGCTTCCAGCTCTGGTCTCTGATGACAGTGGATTATGGACGGCCGCTCGCTCTGATATTGATAGTCTATCCTATGGAGAGGACATCACAAAAACTTGGCCAGGGCGCAACACGGTGGCTCAGTGGTTAGCAAGGCAGCCTTGCAGCGCTGGAGTCCTGGGTTTGAAGACGAGGGTTCATTCACACCCACTGGAGAACCCCTCTAGCAAAGCAAGCTGTATTTACTCTTGGCGACAGATTTTTGGTTCCACCATTTGTTCTTCATTTATTCTACTACAGAAATGATGCAGCAACTTGTCATTGTGGCAGCAAATCATTGACCACAGCACTGAGGCGACTGCCTGGTGTCATCACATATCACAATGACAAGTCTCTGCTTCCAGGAAACCATCAGCATGGAGAATGACAGGCAAAGGACAAAAAATTAATCCTGCATATCCATGTGAAAAACCTCTGCAACATGTAGGTGATATTTATAACAAAAAACCAAACCTCATCCATGTGACCAGTCCTGTAATACTCTGTGCCTTAAAGGGGTTCTCTGACTCTAAATGTATCTGACCTGGGGTGGGGTCCGCACCTGCCCCTATACAGACCAGCAGTTCAGTCTGCCTCTATTAAAGTAACAGGAGCCCCGGGCACTGTATAGAGGAGGTGATGGGGGCACTGCAGGTATTACCTGAATAGGAGCAGCCGCTGCCTGACAACTGCACCAGGGGCTGGAGCTGATGATCTGTGGGGTGTGGGTGTCAGACTCCCACAAATCAGATATTGATGACCCAATTCTGTGGATAGGTCATCAGGATGAAATATACATTTGGGGACAAAAAAACTCCTTTAAAAGGGAGGTACTCCTATCTGGTCACTTATGGCTACACCCACATTAATCTGGAATATGGGGGTCCTCTGATCGCCATCTCGTGACTGCAGTGGTCACACAAGCTGTTTACTTCTTATAAGTGCAAAGAAATGACTGAGAAGGTGACATGTAAATATAGTTATAAATGCACAGGTGGGAGACCCCTTTAAAGGGAGGTGGCAGAAGCTTCTGGGACTGTCCCATTACTTGGAATGGAATCTGCAGAAATCTAAGGCCCGGGATCACAGAGGCCGACGCTGGATGATAACCCTGGCGGATCCTTACAAGGTTTCCTCTTAATTTTTTGGTGTATCCTGACACATTTAAGCTATACCCCCTTTATAGCTGAGAATTCACACCGCACATCTAGGATGTCTAACTTTTTTAAACCCAAACTAGATGAGCCACAGACTCAATACAAAGAAGGGCCAAGTGGGGTGACACTATAAACCTGTCTGCCAGCAAAATAATCTCATACAGATACAAAGAGCGGACAGAACTTCTGCAGAATATCTGAATATACATGAAAGGGGATACAGACACCTCCACCGATCACATACTGATAACGTATCCTAAAGATTGGTTATCAATACATAATCAGTGGTGTCTGACTCCAAGACCCTCACAGATCAGCTGAAGAGCCTGCAGCCCAAGCACAGCGCTGTACATTACACAGTGGCCTCTGCTTGGTATTGCAGCTCAGTCTCATTTACTTGAATGGGGCTGAGCTGCTCCTGTTCTACGTCATCATCGGTCTGGCAGAATACTTCTCTTTCATGTGGATGTCTGTAAGCAGCAGGTACCAAAATCCATGTAAAAAAGTCACTAGTGTGAACAGGTTCTATGTGTCTTAAAGCACGGAACTTATTTCAGAACTACAGCGGCTCCAATTTATTATGGTGGATACGAATAGACACTGGCGTGAACATCAGGTGTCTTGATACTTCTAATTTAGGCAAGAAATGTTTTTACATGCTCGACGTACGTGTGCGGATTGCCAGAAATGAGGGCGTGGCTTAAATGTGCCAAAATACTGCTGAATCCTGACCCAAAGTAAGAAACTAAAGGCCGGTATGAATACAGCCCGATCAGTCTAAAGATCCACCAGGTTTATGGCCCGGCATCAGGCACTGTGATAGATCTGGAGTACGATCAGATGGCTGCACTGACTATTAATAAATCTGGGCCAATGCCATCCTGTGGCCAGAGAGTGCAGTGTAGCGCCACCTGCAGTGCACATAGTGATAACGCTGTCACATTGTACATAAGCACTGACACGAATACAGAGAGAAGACGACAGAGAAGGCAACGCAACCAAAGTGTCTGTGCAGATCCAGACTTGTGCAGATCCCCCAGCCTTGTATACCCTCACCCTTGTGTAGCCACCCCCGTGTATACCCTCACCCTTGTGTAGCCCCCGGCCTTGTATACCCTCACCCTTGTACAGCCCCCCAGCCTTGTATACCCTCACCCTTGTGTAGCCCCCCAGCCTTGTGCAGACCCCAGCCTTGTATACCCTCAGCCTTGTGTAGCCCCCCCCCCGTGTATACCCTCAGCCTTGTGTAGCCCCCCCCGTGTATACCCTCACCCTTGTGCAGACCCCCCACCCTTGTATACCCTCAGCCTTATGTAGCCCCCCACCCGTGTATACCCTCACCCTTGTGCAGCCCCCCACCCTTGTATACCCTCAGCCTTGTATACCCTCACCCTTGTGCAGCCCCCCACCCTTGTATACCCTCACCCTTGTGTAGCCCCTCAGCCTTGTATACCCTCACCCTTGTGTAGCCCCCCACCCTTGTATACCCTCAGCCTTGTGTAGCCACCCCCGTGTATACCCTCACCCTTGTGCAGCCCCCCACCCTTGTATACCCTTACCCTTGTGTAGCCCCTCAGCCTTGTATACCCTCACCCTTGTGCAGCCCCCCACCCTTGTATACCCTTACCCTTGTGTAGCCCCTCAGCCTTGTATACCCTCACCCTTGTGTAGCCCCCCACCCTTGTATACCCTTACCCTTGTGTAGCCCCTCACCCTTGTATACCCTCACCCTTGTGCAGCCCCCCACCCTTGTATACCCTCACCCTTGTGCAGCCCCCCACCCTTGTATACCCTCACCCTTGTATACCCTCACCCTTGTACAGCCCCTCACCCTTGTGCAGCCCCCCACCCTTGTATACCCTCACCCTTGTGTAGCCCCCCACCCTTGTGTAGCCCCTCACCCTTGTATACCCTCAGCCTTGTGCAGCCATGGCACTATATAGAATATAACAGGTCACTTCCAAGTAGTAAGATAAACCAGGGCCCCTTCAGACGTGTATACAGCTGTGGGGGAGGAGAGGTAAACACTGGCCGTCACCCTGCGGCTCACAAGCGGTTACAACTGAGGCTTCAGGCCCGGCCGGGTCACCTCCCCCCGGGCACTGACCTGTCACACAGGCGTTCACCGCTGTCGGCTTCTGCGCTGTCACCACGTAGTTGTACGACATGTTGTCACCGGGCTGAGCTCCTGTCGCTGCAATGCACCAAGCGACAGGCGCGAAAACAGACAGCAACAGGCCGTCTGTCACCGGAACCGGAAGAAAGGGCGATAGAGAGCGGCCAAGAGGGGCCAGAGCGGCCGCTACTCCATAGAGAGGAGACCGGAGGACTAGAGCGTCTCCGCGATACGGAGGTAGAAAACAAAGGAGGCCGCCAAACACACAGAGTGAAGCGGCCCTGATAGTAGGACAGGCTGCAGAGATGTAACGTGTACAGGCCTCTGGTTACCAGACTATACCATAGAGAGGAAGATGTAGGCCATGTAGGAGGATAGAGCCTAGAGGGACAGAGCGGCCGTGTAGGAGGATAGAGCCTAGAGGGACAGAGCGGCCGTGTAGGAGGATAGAGCCTAGAGGGACAGAGCGGCCGTGTAGGAGGATAGAGCCTAGAGGGACAGAGCGGCCGTGTAGGAGGATAGAGCCTAGAGGGACAGAGCGGCCGTGTAGGAGGATAGAGCCTAGAGGGACAGAGCGGCCGTGTAGGAGGATAGAGCCTAGAGGGACAGAGCGGCCGTGTAGGAGGATAGAGCCTAGAGGGACAGAGCGGCCGTGTAGGAGGATAGAGCCTAGAGGGACAGAGCGGCCGTGTAGGAGGATAGAGCCTAGAGGGACAGAGCGGCCGTGTAGGAGGATAGAGGTGTGAGGGACAGAGCGGCCGTGTAGGAGGATAGAGGTGTGAGGGACAGAGCGGCCGTGTAGGAGGATAGAGCCTAGAGGGACAGAGCGGCCGTGTAGGAGGATAGAGGTGTGAGGGACAGAGCGGCCATGTAGGAGGATAGAGGTGTGAGGGACAGAGCGGCCGTGTAGGAGGATAGAGCCTAGAGGGACAGAGCGGCCGTGTAGGAGGATAGAGCCTAGAGGGACAGAGCGGCCGTGTAGGAGGATAGAGCCTAGAGGGACAGAGTGGCCGTGTAGGAGGATAGAGGTGTGAGGGACAGAGCGGCCGTGTAGGAGGATAGAGCCTAGAGGGACAGAGCGGCCGTGTAGGAGGATAGAGCCTAGAGGGACAGAGCGGCCGTGTAGGAGGATAGAGGTGTGAGGGACAGAGCGGCCGTGTAGGAGGATAGAGGTGTGAGGGACAGAGCGGCCGTGTAGGAGGATAGAGGTGTGAGGGACAGAGCGGCCGTGTAGGAGGATAGAGCCTAGAGGGACAGAGCGGCCGTGTAGGAGGATAGAGCCTAGAGGGACAGAGCGGCCGTGTAGGAGGATAGAGCCTAGAGGGACAGAGCGGCCGTGTAGGAGGATAGAGCCTAGAGGGACAGAGCGGCCGTGTAGGAGGATAGAGCCTAGAGGGACAGAGCGGCCGTGTAGGAGGATAGAGGTGTGAGGGACAGAGCGGCCGTGTAGGAGGATAGAGCCTAGAGGGACAGAGCGGCCGTGTAGGAGGATAGAGCCTAGAGGGACAGAGCGGCCGTGTAGGAGGATAGAGGTGTGAGGGACAGAGCGGCCGTGTAGGAGGATAGAGGTGTGAGGGACAGAGCGGCCGTGTAGGAGGATAGAGCCTAGAGGGACAGAGCGGCCGTGTAGGAGGATAGAGCCTAGAGGGACAGAGCGGCCGTGTAGGAGGATAGAGCCTAGAGGGACAGAGCGGCCGTGTAGGAGGATAGAGGTGTGAGGGACAGAGCGGCCGTGTAGGAGGATAGAGCCTAGAGGGACAGAGCGGCCGTGTAGGAGGATAGAGCCTAGAGGGACAGAGAGGACGTGTAGGAGGATAGAGCCTAGAGGGACAGAGCGGCCGTGTAGGAGGATAGAGCCTAGAGGGACAGAGCGGCCGTGTAGGAGGATAGAGCCTAGAGGGACAGAGCGGCCGTGTAGGAGGATAGAGCCTAGAGGGACAGAGCGGCCGTGTAGGAGGATAGAGCCTAGAGGGACAGAGCGGCCGTGTAGGAGGATAGAGCCTAGAGGGACAGAGCGGCCGTGTAGGAGGATAGAGCCTAGAGGGACAGAGCGGCCGTGTAGGAGGATAGAGCCTAGAGGGACAGAGCGGCCGTGTAGGAGGATAGAGCCTAGAGGGACAGAGCGGCCGTGTAGGAGGATAGAGCCTAGAGGGACAGAGCGGCCGTGTAGGAGGATAGAGCCTAGAGGGACAGAGCGGCCGTGTAGGAGGATAGAGCCTAGAGGGACAGAGCGGCCGTGTAGGAGGATAGAGCCTAGAGGGACAGAGCGGCCGTGTAGGAGGATAGAGCCTAGAGGGACAGAGCGGCCGTGTAGGAGGATAGAGCTTAGAGGGACAGAGCGGCCGTGTAGGAGGATAGAGGTGTGAGGGACAGAGCGGCCGTGTAGGAGGATAGAGGTGTGAGGGACAGAGCGGCCGTGTAGGAGGATAGAGGTGTGAGGGACAGAGCGGCCGTGTAGGAGGATAGAGCCTAGAGGGACAGAGCGGCCGTGTAGGAGGATAGAGCCTAGAGGGACAGAGTGGCCGTGTAGGAGGATAGAGGTGTGAGGGACAGAGCGGCCGTGTAGGAGGATAGAGCCTAGAGGGACAGAGCGGCCGTGTAGGAGGATAGAGCCTAGAGGGACAGAGCGGCCGTGTAGGAGGATAGAGCCTAGAGGGACAGAGCGGCCGTGTAGGAGGATAGAGGTGTGAGGGACAGAGCGGCCGTGTAGGAGGATAGAGCCTAGAGGGACAGAGCGGCCGTGTAGGAGGATAGAGGTGTGAGGGACAGAGCGGCCGTGTAGGAGGATAGAGCCTAGAGGGACAGAGCGGCCGTGTAGGAGGATAGAGCCTAGAGGGACAGAGCGGCCGTGTAGGAGGATAGAGCCTAGAGGGACAGAGCGGCCGTGTAGGAGGATAGAGCCTAGAGGGACAGAGCGGCCGTGTAGGAGGATAGAGCCTAGAGGGACAGAGCGGCCGTGTAGGAGGATAGAGCCTAGAGGGACAGAGCGGCCGTGTAGGAGGATAGAGCCTAGAGGGACAGAGCGGCCGTGTAGGAGGATAGAGCCTAGAGGGACAGAGCGGCCGTGTAGGAGGATAGAGCCTAGAGGGACAGAGCGGCCGTGTAGGAGGATAGAGGTGTGAGGGACAGAGCGGCCGTGTAGGAGGATAGAGCCTAGAGGGACAGAGCGGCCGTGTAGGAGGATAGAGGTGTGAGGGACAGAGCGGCCGTGTAGGAGGATAGAGGTGTGAGGGACAGAGCGGCCGTGTAGGAGGATAGAGCCTAGAGGGACAGAGCGGCCGTGTAGGAGGATAGAGCCTAGAGGGACAGAGCGGCCGTGTAGGAGGATAGAGGTGTGAGGGACAGAGCGGCCGTGTAGGAGGATAGAGCCTAGAGGGACAGAGCGGCCGTGTAGGAGGATAGAGGTGTGAGGGACAGAGCGGCCGTGTAGGAGGATAGAGGTGTGAGGGACAGAGCGGCCGTGTAGGAGGATAGAGCCTAGAGGGACAGAGCGGCCGTGTAGGAGGATAGAGCCTAGAGGGACAGAGCGGCCGTGTAGGAGGATAGAGCCTAGAGGGACAGAGCGGCCGTGTAGGAGGATAGAGGTGTGAGGGACAGAGCGGCCGTGTAGGAGGATAGAGCCTAGAGGGACAGAGCGGCCGTGTAGGAGGATAGAGCCTAGAGGGACAGAGAGGACGTGTAGGAGGATAGAGCCTAGAGGGACAGAGCGGCCGTGTAGGAGGATAGAGCCTAGAGGGACAGAGCGGCCGTGTAGGAGGATAGAGCCTAGAGGGACAGAGCGGCCGTGTAGGAGGATAGAGGTGTGAGGGACAGAGCGGCCGTGTAGGAGGATAGAGCCTAGAGGGACAGAGCGGCCGTGTAGGAGGATAGAGCCTAGAGGGACAGAGCGGCCGTGTAGGAGGATAGAGGTGTGAGGGACAGAGCGGCCGTGTAGGAGGATAGAGGTGTGAGGGACAGAGCGGCCGTGTAGGAGGATAGAGCCTAGAGGGACAGAGCGGCCGTGTAGGAGGATAGAGCCTAGAGGGACAGAGCGGCCGTGTAGGAGGATAGAGGTGTGAGGGACAGAGCGGCCGTGTAGGAGGATAGAGCCTAGAGGGACAGAGCGGCCGTGTAGGAGGATAGAGCCTAGAGGGACAGAGCGGCCGTGTAGGAGGATAGAGCCTAGAGGGACAGAGCGGCCATGTAGGAGGATAGAGGTGTGAGGGACAGAGCGGCCGTGTAGGAGGATAGAGGTGTGAGGGACAGAGCGGCCGTGTAGGAGGATAGAGGTGTGAGGGACAGAGCGGCCGTGTAGGAGGATAGAGGTGTGAGGGACAGAGCGGCCGTGTAGGAGGATAGAGGTGTGAGGGACAGAGCGGCCGTGTAGGAGGATAGAGGTGTGAGGGACAGAGCGGCCGTGTAGGAGGATAGAGGTGTGATGGACAGAGCGGCCGTGTAGGAGGATAGAGGTGTGAGGGACAGAGCGGCCGTGTAGGAGGATAGAGCCTAGAGGGACAGAGCAGCCGTGTAGGAGGATAGAGCCTAGAGGGACAGAGCAGCCGTGTAGGAGGATAGAGCCTAGAGGGACAGAGCGGCCGTGTAGGAGGATAGAGCCTAGAGGGACAGAGCGGCCGTGTAGGAGGATAGAGCCTAGAGGGACAGAGCAGCCGTGTAGGAGGATAGAGCCTAGAGGGACAGAGCGGCCGTGTAGGAGGATAGAGCCTAGAGGGACAGAGCGGCCGTGTAGGAGGATAGAGCCTAGAGGGACAGAGGGGGAGAAGTAAAACAACATGATGCGAATGTGGCCTTACATTAGTGGGCTGTGGCACCTCCACTGATCAGCTGTATGAAGAGACTGAATGGGATAAATCTGTAATACTTAACACTGACACGACTAGACTGTGTGCAAAGTGAACAGAGCAAAGTAAGCCATGAAGAGGCTGCAGCCCCCTGCCGAAAAATGTTACAGCTTCTGCCTCCATACACATAAACAGCTGATCAGTAATAGCGCTGCAAGTGGGACCCCCACCAAGCTACTACTGACAGCTTATCCTCTCCAGACCCCCTGACTACAAACTTATTACCTATCCTGTGAATTATACACATCAATCTTGGTGCAAGCCCTTGAAAAGGCGTCTTCAAGACTCCATATTAAAGAGATCACCAGGATCCAGCATATAAATCCAGGTAGATACGAAGATTATAGGTAGGTTAGATCATATATAGATCACATCATCATAGGTTAGATCAGGGGTAGGGAAACTACAACTCCCAGCATGCTCCATTCACTTCCATGGGAGTTCCAAGAACAGCAGAGCAAGTATGCATGCTGGGAGTTGTAGTTTTGCAACAGCTGGAGAGCCGTACGTTCCCTACCCCTGGGTTAGATCGTAGGTTAGGGTTATCTGAATCACAAGCTGTTTTGCTCTTATGATTTGGATTCTCTGTTGCCAAGATGTTGCTATCAAAAGAAGAAAGTGATAAGACCCTTATGGGACAAAGAGCTCGTTTGCATATTAACACAAGCAGTGCTATCTCAGCAATGGATGTGTTGATTCACAAGGGGAACACTCTGTGTGATTCAGCCGGGTTCTAGTGATTGGATCCCTTTAATGGTCTATCCTTAGTATGCGATCAGTGGGGTCTGACAACCAGTAACCCCACAAGATATTCTGCACTCTTATATAATGAGTGGAGATCTGCTGCAGTCCTGTATAATGAGTGGAGATCTGCTGCGGTCCTGTATAATGAGTGGAGATCTGCTGCGGTCCTGTATAATGAGTGGAGATCTGCTGCGGTCCTGTATAATGAGTAGAGATCTGCTGCGGTCCTGTATAATGAGTAGAGATCTGCTGCGGTCCTGTATAATGAGTAGAGATCTGCTGCGGTCCTGTATAATGAGTGGAGATCTGCTGCGGTCCTGTATAATGAGTGGAGATCTGCTGCGGTCCTGTATAATGAGTGGAGATCTGCTGCGGTCCTGTATAATGAGTAGAGATCTGCTGCGGTCCTGTATAATGAGTGGAGATCTGCTGCAGTCCTGTATAATGAGTAGAGATCTGCTGCGGTCCTGTATCCTGTGACCTTTCTGTATCTCTCATCACACTGCTGGGCTGTATACTGTGTACTGTACTATATATACTGTGTACTGTACTATATATGCTGTGTACTGTACTGTATATACTGTGTACTGTACTATATATACTGTGTACTGTACTATATATACTGTGTACTGTACTGTATATACTGTGTACTGTACTATATATACTGTGTACTGTACTGTATATACTGTGTACTGTACTATATATACTGTGTACTGTATATAGCTGTATACCAGTCATGCTCATTCCATTCTTTGCTACTTCTTCTATAATACTTGCTCCCTGCTGACAATAAATTCCTTGTTTGTTTTCAAGCCTATTTACTACCCATAAGACACCAGGGTGATTCTTGGCCCCGGTATAATCACATGACCATCCTTTTATACTCTGACCTAAGTGTAAAGTTCTGCTCCGAGCTTTGCTCTGCAGATGTCCCCGGTGCTGGCTGTAAGCAGCGTCACTGTGCTGTAAGTCATTGCCTTTTATTGCTGTCATGTTGTCTGCAGATGTCTTGTCAGTTATTGTGCATCTTCTGTGGACCATCTCCAGTCCCTGTTCAGCCTGCACGGACATTCTCCAGTCACTATGCAATCTGAGCCATGATTTTCTTGTTTCTCCTGTGCATTCTGCAATCTGATTCTCCAGTTACTGCGCACTCGGTGTTCTAAGGCTGAGTTCACACTACCATTTATTCAGTGTTATAGGATGAGAGCAACAGATATTTAATGACAGATGCAGATGGAGCCGTCCACGTCACGTGTCTGTCTGCATTAACCCCAATGTAAAAAAAAAACCCATGACAGACGTTTTCTTGCATGCAGGACTTTTTCTTCCCTTACAAAAGCAAAAAAACTTGATGGGGAAAAAAAAGTGTCTGCCGTGTTCTTTACATTCTGCAATCATGTTCTCTGATCACTGTTCATCCTGCACTGATGTTCTCTGATCACTGTTCATCCCGCACTGATGTTCTCCGGTCACTGTTCATCCCGCACTGATGTTCTCTGATCACTGTTCATCCCGCACTGATGTTCTCCGGTCACTGTTCATCCTGACCTGTTGTTCTCTGGTCACTGTCATCCTGCATTGATGTTCTCTGGTCACTGTCATCCTGCATTGATGTTCTCTGGTCACTGTCATCCTGCATTGATGTTCTCTGGTCACTGTCATCCTGCATTGATGTTCTCTGGTCACTGTTCATCCTGCACTGATGTTCTCCGGTCACTGTTCATCCTGCACTGTTGTTCTCTGGTCACTGTCATCCTGCATTGATGTTCTCTGGTCACTGTTCATCCTGCACTGATGTTCTCTGATCACTGTTCATCCTGCACTGATGTTCTCTGATCACTGTTCATCCTGCACTGATGTTCTCTGATCACTGTTCATCCTGCACTGATGTTCTCTGATCACTGTTCATCCTGCACTGATGTTCTCTGATCACTGTTCATCCTGCACTGATGTTCTCTGATCACTGTTCATCCCGCACTGATGTTCTCCGGTCACTGTTCATCCCGCACTGATGTTCTCTGATCACTGTTCATTCTTCCCTGATCCTCTATTAACAATTTGTGTTTCTTGCAGAGGAGACCTCACCACTGCCTGAAGAAGACGACACTATGGAGGTTTGAGATGTATTTGGGCCTCACTTCTGGTCCTGTGTATATTCTTCCCCCCTATAATGTCCTGTATATATTCTTCCCCCCTATAATGTCCTGTATATATTCCTTGCCCCCTGTAATGTCCTGTGTATATTCCTCGCCCCCTATAATGTCCTGTATATATTCCTCGCCCCCAATAATGTCCTGTATATATTCCTTGCCCCCTATAATGTCCTGTATATATTCCTCGCCCCCTATAATGTCCTGTGTATATTCCTCGCCCCCTATAATGTCCTGTGTATATTCCTTGCCCCCTATAATGTCCTGTGTATATTCCTCGCCCCCTGTAATGTCCTGTGTATATTCCTTCCCCCCTATAATGTCCTGTGTATATTCCTTGCCCCCTGTAATGTCCTGTATATATTCCTTGCCCCCTATAATGTCCTGTGTATATTCCTTGCCCCCTGTAATGTCCTGTATATATTCCTTGCCCCCAATAATGTCCTGTATATATTCCTTGCCCCCTATAATGTCCTGTGTATATTCTTTGCCCCCTGTAATGTCCTGTATATATTCCTTGCCCCCCTATAATGTCCTGTGTATATTCCTCGCCCCCTGTAATGTCCTGTGTATATTCCTTGCCCCCTATAATGTCCTGTATATATTCCTTGCCCCCTATAATGTCCTGTATATATTCCTTCCCCCCTATAATGTCCTGTGTATATTCCTCGCCCCCTATAATGTCCTGTATATATTCCTTGCCCCCTATAATGTCCTGTGTATATTCCTTGCCCCCTATAATGTCCTGTATATATTCCTTGCCCCCTATAATGTCCTGTATATATTCCTTGCCCCCCTATAATGTCCTGTCTATATTCCTCGCCCCCTGTAATGTCCTGTGTATATTTCTTGCCCCCCTATAATGTCCTCTCATTCTTCTTCTTTCCTAGATCAGTAAGAAGCTCCTGAATTCTGTCCCTGGTTGTGTTGATGACGTTCTGCACGGCCTGACTTCTTGCTGTCCGGGGCTGCGTCTACTGCAGGGACACCGCGTCATATTACGTGCAGATCTGGATCATATTAAAGGACGTGTCGCACTATTGTCTGGAGGGGGCTCAGGACATGAACCAGCACATGCAGGTCTCTGCTCTCAGGATTCTTCTCTGCACTTTCTTCTTAGGATTTCTCTTAAGCTGAAGGTTCGGGCTACAAAGTGACGGGACATGTGACATAAAATCCCAACACAATAATGTCACGGTATCTCTCTGGTTTCGCTTTGCAGCATCATGTGACTGTAATGCATCAGTCCCAGAAAATCCAAACCTGTAGGATTTTGGTTGCATGTGACCTTTTTTAGACTTCAGTAGAAATCACTTGTGATATGTGCGACTAACTTGTGTGTGACGACATGTAGCATAGCGGCTGTGGTTTGCTGCAGCTCTTCACCACCCACGGGGCTGACATGGCCGAACCCGCAGCAATAAATGACATGTCGCAGCGTGAGACATTTTGCACTGGCCGTACATCGCAGCAGGTTACCTAATGGTTATTCCGCTGTGACTAACCTGCTGCGAGTCTGACCTGTGTTTACATGGCCTAAAAAAGCTAAATATGGAAGACATCAGGAAGTAAAAACCATTGGGGACCCAGATGGCACCAGATCCTGAGCAGTCAATGAAAGGGCAACGCCACTTTTACTCTCTTAATCTCTGGCAACTCTGCTATTTTTCCTTTTTACAGGGTACGTCGGGCAGGGCATGCTCACCGGGGTCATTGCTGGTCCTGTCTTCACATCACCTCCGGTTGGAAGCATTGTGGCAGCGATCAGGACAGTAGCCCAGGCAGGAGCAGGTACAGTATTTCTCTGTTTCATATCTATATAGTCATGGGCTTTACTTGTTATGGACACGTATCCCCTATCCATAGGACATGGAATAAGTGCACAATTACCATGGGCCCAATTGCTGAGTGCCCCAGTGATCAGGGGGATGCTTCTGCAGCCCCATAGAAGTTAATGGTGCATCGGTCACACAAGCGCACTGACGCTCCATTCATATGGAGGCTTTAGCATATATGGTGTCCTATCAGTTTTTCTGCTGTTAATAATCACATTATGGCTGCAGCACATTTTACATTTGTCTCTGAGGCTGTGGTCGTATACAGGAAGGAGCAGTCTGACCCCTCCACTATCCATTACAGATAATGTTCTGCCAGGAGTAACTGTACAATACCAAGCAAACAAATACCTGAAAAAAGCCCAAGTGATCATAATAGAGGAGATTTAGGAACACCAAACTATAAATACTGGGCAGCTGGAAAAAACACACAGGAAAAAACCAATCTGTGATCTCAGTCAGTAAAGCCGCTGCTGTCTGCGAATAATATCCCATCTGTAATAACACAAGCAGCCAGAAGTTGGTACAAGTACATAGAAGATGGTTCTTACATTGTAAGCTGCAAGATTTGCAGAAACCTCAGTCCTTTGCACAGAACAACAGCTGGCAGACATGTGTGCGGAATCAGGGATGCAAATCCGAAACGTACAGCAGGCGCAAGTGTGAACCTAGCCTTAAATATCCCTGACGTCACATCCCAGGTAATAACTACCATTCCTCTGCGCTGCTTCTGTTTCTTCCTCCACAGCTGGAGTTCTCCTACTGGTGAAGAATTACACAGGGGACCGTCTGAATTTTGGGTTAGCTCTTGAGCAAGCAAGGAGGGATGGGGTGGACGTGGAGATGGCGGTGATTGCAGATGACTGCGCCTTCTTCTCACCTCGCAAGGCTGGACGCCGTGGACTGTGTGGGATCGTACTAATTCATAAGGTGGATTCCATATTTTGTACTCTTCTAATGTGCAGATATGTAAGGTGTAAGATTCTAATTCACATTACACTTGCCGTGTATATCAGAGGTATGTATAGTGTGAGGATACCGCCAACACTCTGTATCTATACATTAGCTCCAGCACCTATAGGCTGTTCTGTTAAGGAATGTTCACACTATTGTCATTAAAGTCACTGAGAGTAGCAGACATTAATGGTAGTAGAGCGACGGACACAGGTGGAGCCCCTCCCCCCCCCATCTGGCATTCATTCCCATTGACTCTAATGTAAACAACATGGCGGACGCTTTCTTCCATCAGAAAAGTAACAAACATGATAGAATAAAACCTTCCTTCACGTTGTTACGTTGCCGTTACAGATGGATACCAGATACGGGACTCCCATGCGTCCGTCTATTGTCATTAATGTCTGTTGCTCTTGTCCTCTGATGATACCGAATGTACCTCTAAACAATAGTAAGGTGTTTTTTTGTGGGATACCTCTGGATAGAATAATGTGGTCACTTTCACTATTCTATCCAGCTGAATAAATAAGTATAATGTTGTATACTGGTCCAATAGAGGAAACTTGTGCAAATTCAGTGGGTAAGGATGGACAATGGGTAACCCCAAAGAAGGAGACATTGTTTGGGGCTGAATTAGGGCTCAGGAGATAAAGGAAAGGAATCCCCATCAGAAGGAGGGGGGGCATAATCTATAGATAATAACCATAAGGACATTGTAGTAAGGATGACAATAGGCACAGAAGTCCGTCAAGTTCAACCAACTACATGTTCGCCAAGGGATGGCCTCAACCATGACATAAGGAGATTATTGGAAAGTCTTGCACCAGTCCTCTTACCAGTTACGTTCCCTGCACACAAGCATGGGATCATCCGATGGTCTGCTCCGTTCCCCTGTAAATAGATCAGGTCTCATCAGCTCCGTGTCATTTCCATGTGCCATCCGCTGTATAATGGTCCCCTCCTCGGAGGCACACTCGGCAGTGCACATGGCATCTGACCGCTTCGTATACTTACATTCTGTCCCTTGTTGCAGATTGCTGGAGCTCTAGCAGAGGAAGGAAAAAGTTTGCAAGAAATCTCTTCATTCGTGAAAACTGCTGCAGCAGGAATTGGTATGGAAAACGTTGTGCAGAGATGAGATACTTGACAATTTGTGTTGTTGTGTAACCTCACTACTACCCCCACCACCACTGGCCTACTATGCGTGCACTTACATCTCTTTGCCACCAGGTGATTTTGTATTTGCATATGATGGAGAGACATTGTTTCCTGTTATTTCAATCATTGTTAGATTGTACACACAGAGGGGTAAATGCAAGTTCCAGGGCACTGAAATCTATAACAGGGCTCCGAACCACTACACATTTATATAGTGCAGATCTAAGGGGGCTTAGATACCCTACAAGACCGCTCTGGTGCATCCACGGTCCCTGCACATCTGATCACATCACATAGCACCAGCGGCGGTCAGGTCACACCATGTGTTATATTTCTGATGTCCGCCCTCATTGCTGATATTTTGTAGGTACCCTGGGAGTCAGCCTCTCGCCATGCAGTGTGCCAGGCTCAGGACCTACCTTTAACCTTGGCTCTGATGAGCTAGAGCTGGGACTAGGTAAGGCGGCTGATAACACCGAGTGTAACGCTCTAGACGTCTGCATGTTCTCTATTTAACCCTGTGCTGTTTGTGTCTGCTTAGGTATACACGGAGAAGCTGGGGTACAAAGATACAAGGTATTCAGAAGACAGAGGCCTGCAAATGAGGAGAAATTAAAGGGATCGTCCAATTTAAGGAAATTAATGTGATTGTTTGTATTATGAAAAGTTGTACAATTTTCCAATAGACTTTCTGTATCAATTCCTTGCGCTCTTCTAGATCTCTGCTTGCTGTCATTTATTCTCCTAACTCCTAGTGAATAAAAATCAGTCCATGGTCATGTGATGGACACACCGGTGCACGGCTCGTTACAAGACAGGTCTGATTACTGTGCTGGGATTGTAACGAGCCATGCAACGGTGTGTTCCTATCTCATGACCAAGGACCGATTTTTATCCACTGGGAAGTGAATGAATGACAGCAAGCAGAGATCTAAAAAAACAGAGTGGAATTGAAACCAAAAGTAGATCGGAAAATTGTAGAACGTTTCATCAGCATTTCCTGGATTGTAATATTGCTGACCTATCCTCTTGCCCCCCGGATTCCCAACAATCAGCTGTTTGAAGAGACTGCAGTGTTTGGATGCACAGCACAGCGCCACACATTGTATGGTGGTTGTGCTTGATATTGCAGCTCAGCCCTCTTTAGTTGAACGAGACTGAGCTGCAAACAGGTCATGTGACTGGCCTATGAAGTGAGATCAGCGCTCATCTAAGCACTGCTGTCTCTTTGATCAGTATCAGACACCCATTGATCAGATATTAATGACCTATCCTAAGGTTAGTTGTCAGTATTTAACTCCCGGGAAACCCTTTTACAGCACAATTTTTGTTATTTTTTTTCATTTTGCAGTAACTATAGGGGGTTATCAGAATCACAGCTTTGTTCAGTGCAGTCTTTGGTGTCTAATATTATATTATTTGGGGTGTATGACAGGCCGCCGCTCCTCACATGGATGTTTTACCTCCACAGATGATGTCTTGTGATGAGGTTGTGAAGATCATGATCGATCACATGACTGACCCCGCCAGTAAGTCGAGAGTGGACGTACAGTCAGGTGAGCGCGGCCATTGTGTCTGCCTTATAAATACTGATACTAAACACTGACATCCCCATGATTGGGGCATCCTTAGGGTCAGCAGAGGGAATGAGCCACGGAGCCGTCACTCTTGTACTAGACATCAGCGCTTGTGTGACCTGTGATATCCCATGTCCTTTGCTTAGGCTGCTGATAGACCTCAGTGGTCACATGCGGCAAGATCTTCCACCAGAACAAGCCCTGGGCCAGCAATGGTGGGAGACATCTTCCCTGGCCTCCTTGCAGAAAACTGCAATTCCTTAAGAACCGCTATAACAGCCTAGTGATTTTTCGGCCATTAACAATCACCACTGAGCTCACGGTCTGACCATCTTCACGCCGCACCAGCCTTGGCTACTTCTCAGATACAGGTCAGCCGCTGTGTGAGACGTCTTCCACAGTGTTTTCATGGCTTTCTCTTCTCACCTTTCTCTTCAGGTGACTCCATTATACTAATTGTGAATAATCTTGGCGGTTTATCGTGTCTGGAGCTCCAGATCGTGGCCAGCTCGGCGGTGCGCTTTCTAGGTTAGTTCACAAACACACGACCCGTTCTTTGACTTTCAAGTAACTTCATCGACCTCACAGCAACATTTGCTCTTTCATTAAAGAGGGACGTGGGCTCCGCATTGAGCGTGCAATGACTGGATCCTTCATGACCGCCCTTGAGATGAGCGGCGTCTCCCTCACCTTAATGAAGACGTCACCAGAAATCCTGCAGCTCTTTGGTAATGGCCTCTCTGGTGGCATCTGATCACGTCGGGCCACATACTTGGGCTTTATTCGTCTGTCTTTTGTTGTCTCAGACAAGGACACATCGGCTCCTGCTTGGCCTCGCGTGCCTCATGTTCCTGTAACGGGTCGGACACGCACTTTCCCATGTGCTCCAGAAAGCCCACAACCGAAAGAGTCTCATCCTGATGGTGCGTCCTATGGATAGGTATCGATCATGGCTTCACATTGGCCATGTCAGTCCTACATATACATGCATAAGATATACAGTAGAGCAAAGTGCTGTATCTGATTATCCTTGTCATATAACATAACCCTATAGGGTGTCTGTCCATATACATGTCGTGAGGGGCCCTCCTCTATCAGACTGAGATAAGAGCTGCTGCAGTTACATGGCATGGCCACAGATGTATCTGTATATATTACACTACATATACTCTGCAGTCACTCTAGGGCAGGGGTAGGGAACCTTTGGTTCTCCAGCTGCTGTGAAACTACAACTCCCAGCATGCTCCATGCACTTCCATGGGAGTTCCCAGAACAGCAGAGCCAGTATGCATGCTGGGAGTTGTAGTTTTGCAACAGCTGGAGAGCCGTACGTTCCCTACTCCTGCTCTAGGGGATACTGAGCAGTGTTATAACTCTTGTACCGTCTTTGTGCTAGTCCTGAGCGTGCAGGTTTATAGCCGCGTGCTTGGATACGTGTGCAGTGCTCTTCTATCCCTGGAGGACGAGTTAAATGACCTGGATCGGGCCGCGGGGGACGGTGACTGCGGGAGCACACATGCCAGGGCAGCCCATGGTGAGTTATAACATTGTGGTCTATGTGATCCGCCACGCCTGTTATACATTGGTTCTAATCCTTGAATCTCTGCAGCCATCGAGGACTGGATCAGCAGCGGGCAGGTCCCTTCTCACCCATCCAGGTTTCTGGCAGCATTGTCACATGTATTGCTGGAGAAGATGGGCGGCACGTCGGGCGCGGTGAGATGATAGTATAACATTTACGATTTTGACGCTGTTAGTGGTATACCCATCATCCATTCGGAGTGTCATACTACTGTTGTAGAAAAATCAACTTTAATTCCATATGCACAAGCTGTTTGGTGCACCCGGGGTGTGGCCTTGACTGCCAGGGCATCCATTTTGCCTCCGGTTGCCATCTAGCACTACCCTCTAACGTAAAGATTGCGAGAAAGATTAAGACAAATGCAGCAGCAGACTCAGCAATGCACCGGGTGCACTGAACACTTATCAGCATGTGGATGAAAAGTCTCATAGAAGTGAATGGGACCCCCATTATTGTGATCGCTGGGGTCCCAGTGGTCAGACTGAAACAACCCCTGTAACATTGGATGGGTCTGAACCACAATCCTAGATAATGGCCTGGATTTATCAGTCATGAACGTTGCTCTATAGTGATGGTTTGGGTGGGCACACAACTGACGTAACCCAATATCTGTCAATGAGGGTTAGAACAACAGACACATATGGAGCCTGATGTACCCCATTGACTGTGATAGGGTCCATCAGGTGTGAATGAAAGTGTAGGACTTTTTGGTCCGGCGATTTGGGTGTCCTGCGATAGAGACTCTGATATGAACGAGGCCTTAGTTGTTCCGTATTTACATCTCCCTGTTTTATTGCCCTTTTTAGCTATATAGTCTTTTCTTGATGGCTGCCGCCCAACCCTTGCAAAATCAGTCTGGACCTCAAGCATGGGCAGCAGCTATGGAGGCCGGGGTACAGGCTATGAAAAGGTAAAAACAAAAACCTTCTAGTTGCAATATGTTTACCCTGCCGTATGTACGCTCATCTAGAAAAGATTCAACCTAAAATTTATGGGGATGTGTCAAAATCTGCTACAAGTAAAGTGGTATTGGCCATATAAATGGATAGGTCATCAGTATGAGATTGGTGGGGTCGCTGGTGTTAGAGGAGGCCACAACGTTCAGACAAGTGCTGTGACCTCCTCACTGTATACCAGGCACAGCGCCCTACATTGTATGGTGGCTGTGCTTGGTATTGCAGTTCAGTGCCATTCACTTGAATGTGTTATCACTAGGCTGTGAGATGGAAGCAGTGTTCACTTGAGCGCTGATTTTCGGGGGTGCCAGATGTCAGACCCCCACCAATCTGATATTGATGACCTATTTAAAAAAAAACTCTTTAACATCACCCTAAAGCGTCCTACCATCTAATTGTGATTTGTATGTTAACATTGGATTATTTGCTCTCTGTAGATATGGAGGAGCAGAGCCCGGTGACCGGACAATGGTAAGAACCATTCACATTATTACTAATCTCCATCTCTTGTGTCACTACGTCTTACGCCATTTCTCCATAGCTGGACGCTCTGTCTGCGGCTAATGTCGTCCTGCAATCTCTGCGCACCCCAAACTCTAATGCCATGGAGATTCTTGGCCGTGCCGTGAAGGTAAGATCTCCTCAGGTGTATACGTTTGGGATGACCAGGTAAGTTGTGTGGTCATCTGACTGTGTCGCTGTCTTGCAGAATGCATCAGATGCTGCAGAAGAGACAAAACACATGACGGCTGGAGCCGGCCGGGCCAGTTATATCGGCTCCTCCACACTCAGTCGTCCAGATCCCGGAGCCAAAGCTGCCGCGGCTATCCTGCAAGCAATATGGGTCGGTCTGAATGACGGCTCTTAGACTGGAAGCTGCTTGTTATGGGAATATCTTGCTGGTATCTGTTCTCTATTTTACACTTGTATAAACCAGCCCTAAAGCTGAAGTGCGCACCTAGTAATATATCGCTCTGTAGGCGGCCATACACATTAGATAGCTGTTGGCTAAATGCTCTATATTGCCCGACTCTCCCATACACAAGCCTGAGTAGAGGGGAGAACGCTGCTGCCAGATCCCTCTGGGGATAACATGGGTATGGAATCTGCTGCCTATTCCCTATCAACAATCAGGAGCAGTCACAGGGTCCCCATACTCTTGCTCTGAGGTCCTTGCCAAAATTGTCAGATTTGGCCAACATACATCTAATGTTTATGGCCAGCCTTAGTCAACCATATGCTGGACTGTTCTGATTTGCTGATAAGTGGCTGCCAGGATCCACATCTACCGGATAGAAATACCCATTGCATTCCTGCTGTAGACAAGCAATACATTCCTGAAATAAAGAAAGACTTGTTACTGTAAGCATCCCGGAGAGTCCTTCATCTTCATGGCCTTCTTTTATTAGGTACATAGGAGTCTTTCTTCAGATGATTGTGTTATTGAGGGAGGGGTGTCCTATGCATACTTGTAAATCTCAATCTATTGCTTCTTACTTACCTTCCTATATTCCAGGGGTCTTCACTAACATGCATTAGTTTTGGATTGGCAGAACAGGGGAGAACAGAAGCCCTGACCTGGTTCTAAAGCCTCCCCATTCTGTAGGCCTTGGGCCTGTGGTGCACAGGTTCGGGTGAAGCTAGATACTTACAGGCAGCCTGTTTTTACAAACATGTGTGATAGAATGGGTCGTCCAGGGAGGGGTTCGGCCTCAGCGACCACACGAATCAACAGAGCGAAGAAGGACAGAGCAGCCCAATAGTGTAACTCCAAAACCAGAGGACACACGAGGTCACCTGCCCCCCGAGGCAAAAAACACAGACCGTACCCGCAGCACAGTCTGTGTCCAAAAGCAGCCCCCTAGGAGGACACACGGGGGATAAACCACAGCTCATCAACTCTCCAGGCCTCGCTCACGGGTATAGGCCACAAGGTCCCCAGGCATAAATGGGCACAAGTCCTCCGCCAGGCTCCCTCAGGACATGGGGATCTTCTGTCTGCCGACCTTCTGCTGCCTTTGTTAAACTTATCTTTCCCCCTAACTAGGAATAAATCCACAAGTATCTGACTCTGCAACTTTCCTGCACCCCTTCTTATACCCCTACTAATTGGGGTGACTAGACAGGCAGACTCCAGTCTCACTAGGGAAGGACGAGAACCCTGGACGGGACATCTCCAGCAGACCTGGCACAAAAGATGGATCCTCCAGAGCTGGTCCTCACATCATCACCCACGAGCGCTATTGTTAAAAGTAGAATGAACCGAAGCAACTCAGCTATAAAGAGTCGGCAGATCATGTAAACGGAGCGGAGTCACCAAGTGCGGAGGCCTATAGTAAATAAGAGCAGCCAACACTCTGCAGACGTCTCCTCTCATGTTACATGTATGAAGTTGTAGACAATTAAAAGTCAAACCTTTACATAAATATAAATGATTATATGTAAAGATTTCCTCTAATCATCTATGTGGTGACATCTTTTGTCTTGTTCTTGCAGAAACCGCTCCCCATAGCCCCCTCTATCTCTTGCACAGACCGCTCCCCATGGCCCCCTCTATCTCTTGCACAGACCGCTCCCCATGGCCCCCTCTATCTCTTGCACAGACCGCTCCCCACGGCCCCCTCTATCTCTTGCACAGTCCGCTCCCCACGGCCCCCTCTATCTCTTGCACAGACGGCTCCCCACGGCCCCCTCTATCTCTTGCACAGACCGCTCCCCACGGCCCCCTCTATCTCTTGCACAGTCCGCTCCCCACGGCCCCCTCTATCTCTTGCACAGTCCGCTCCCCACGGCCCCCTCTATCTCTTGCACAGTCCGCTCCCCACGGCCCCCTCTATCTCTTGCACAGACCGCTCCCCACGGCACCCTCTATCTCTTGCACAGACCGCTCCCCACGGCCCCCTCTATCTCTTGCACAGACCGCTCCCCACGGCCCCCTCTATCTCTTGCACAGACCGCTCCCCACGGCCCCCTCTATCTCTTGCACAGTCCGCTCCCCACGGCCCCCTCTATCTCTTGCACAGTCCGCTCCCCACGGCCCCCTCTATCTCTTGCACAGACCGCTCCCCACGGCCCCCTCTATCTCTTGCACAGACCGCTCCCCACGGCCCCCTCTATCTCTTGCACAGACCGCTCCCCACGGCCCCCTCTATCTCTTGCACAGTCCGCTCCCCACGGCCCCCTCTATCTCTTGCACAGTCCGCTCCCCACGGCCCCCTCTATCTCTTGCACAGTCCGCTCCCCACGGCCCCCTCTATCTCTTGCACAGTCCGCTCCCCACGGCCCCCTCTATCTCTTGCACAGTCCGCTCCCCACGGCCCCCTCTATCTCTTGCACAGACCGCTCCCCACGGCCCCCTCTATCTCTTGCACAGTCCGCTCCCCACGGCCCCCTCTATCTCTTGCACAGTCCGCTCCCCACGGCCCCCTCTATCTCTTGCACAGTCCGCTCCCCATGGCACCCTCTATCTCTTGCACAGTCCGCTCTCCACGGCCCCCTCTATCTCTTGCACAGTCCGCTCCCCACGGCCCCCTCTATCTCTTGCACAGACTGATCCCCATGGCCCCCTCTATCTCTTGCACAGTCCGCTCCCCACGGCCCCCTCTATCTCTTGCACAGACTGATCCCCATGGCCCCCTCTATCTCTTGCACAGTCCGCTCCCCACGGCCCCCTCTATCTCTTGCACAGACCGCTCCCCATAGCCCCCTCTATCTCTTGCACAGACCGCTCCCCATAGCCCCCTCTATCTCTTGCACAGTCCGCTCCCCATAGCCCCCTCTATCTCTTGCACAGTCCGCTCCCCACGGCCCCCTCTATCTCTTGCACAGTCCGCTCCCCACGGCCCCCTCTATCTCTTGCACAGACCGCTCCCCACGGCCCCCTCTATCTCTTGCACAGTCCGCTCCCCACGGCCCCCTCTATCTCTTGCACAGTCCGCTCCCCATGGCCCCCTCTATCTCTTGCACAGACCGCTCCCCATGGCCCCCTCTATCTCTTGCACAGACCGCTCCCCATGGCCCCCTCTATCTCTTGCACAGACCGCTCCCCATGGCCCCCTCTATCTCTTCCACAGTCCGCTCCCCACGGCCCCCTCTATCTCTTGCACAGACCGCTCCCCATGGCCCCCTCTATCTCTTGCACAGACCGCTCCCCATGGCCCCCTCTATCTCTTCCACAGTCCGCTCCCCACGGCCCCCTCTATCTCTTGCACAGACCGCTCCCCACGGCCCCCTCTATCTCTTGCACAGTCCGCTCCCCACGGCCCCCTCTATCTCTTGCACAGACCGCTCCCCATGGCCCCCTCTATCTCTTGCACAGACCGCTCCCCATGGCCCCCTCTATCTCTTCCACAGTCCGCTCCCCACGGCCCCCTCTATCTCTTGCACAGACCGCTCCCCACGGCCCCCTCTATCTCTTGCACAGACCGCTCCCCATGGCCCCCTCTATCTCTTGCACAGTCCGCTCCCTATGGCCCCCTCTATCTCTTGCACAGACCGCTCCCCACGGCCCCCTCTATCTCTTGCACAGACCGCTCCCCATGGCCCCCTCTATCTCTTGCACAGACCGCTCCCCATGGCCCCCTCTATCTCTTCCACAGACATCCCTTCTCCCTCACACTCTGTCCCCCTATATCTCGGTCCCCCATCCTCCTCTTTCTGCTCAGGATCACGTGACTTGTACCTTGTCGGATTTACTTATTACTCTGCATTCAGTTGCCCTCATCAAACATGTCCGCCCGTCTTCCATGACGTCACACTCTGACCCTATTGGAGGAAGACTCATCACGTGGTTTTATTGCGCATCCTGTGCTAGACGGTAACGGTTGCCATGGCAGCGAGCACTCCAGGATCATGGCGGCGGTGCTATAGATAGACCAGGCCATCGGACTTGGGCAAGTATAATCCTCCTGTGTGTAGCCCTGAGCCCTGCACCGCCATAGTCCCGGCCCTCCTGAGATCCCAGAGCAGCATGCTGAGACTTGTAGTGCCGCACACCCAGCAAGGCGATGATTCCCTGCCTGCTCAGTCTCATGAGGGCACGGGTCTGGGGTCTCTGTATACAAAGGGCCGGGTCTGGGGTCTCTGTATATAAAGGGCACGGGTCTGGGGTCTCTGTATACAAAGGGCCGGGTCTGGGGTCTCTGTATATAAAGGGCCGGGTCTGGGGTCTCTGTATATAAAGGGCCAGGTCTGGGGTCTCTGTATATAAAGGGCCAGGTCTGGGGTCTCTGTGTATAAAGGGCCAGGTCTGGGGTCTCAGTATATAAAGGGCCGGGTCTGGGGTCTCAGTATATAAAGGGCACGGGTCTGGGGTCTCTGTATATAAAGGGCCAGGTCTGGGGTCTCAGTATATAAAGGACCGGGTCTGGGGTCTCTGTATATAAAGGGCCAGGTCTGGGGTCTGTGTATATAAAGGGCACGGGTCTGGGGTCTCTGTATATAAAGGGCCGGGTCTGGGGTCTCTGTATATAAAGGGCCAGGTCTGGGGTCTCTGTATATAAAGGGCCAGGTCTGGGGTCTCTGTGTATAAAGGGCCAGGTCTGGGGTCTCAGTATATAAAGGGCCGGGTCTGGGGTCTCAGTATATAAAGGGCACGGGTCTGGGGTCTCTGTATATAAAGGGCCAGGTCTGGGGTCTCAGTATATAAAGGACCGGGTCTGGGGTCTCTGTATATAAAGGGCCAGGTCTGGGGTCTCAGTATATAAAGGGCCAGGTCTGGGATCTCTGTATATAAAGGGCCGGGTCTGGGGTCTCTGTATATAAAGGGCCAGGTCTGGGGTCTCAGTATATAAAGGACCGGGTCTGGGGTCTCTGTATATAAAGGGCCAGGTCTGGGGTCTCAGTATATAAAGGGCCAGGTCTGGGGTCTCTGTATATAAAGGGCCAGGTCTGGGGTCTCTGTATATAAAGGGCCAGGTCTGGGGTCTCTGTATATAAAGGGCACGGGTCTGGGGTCTCTGTATATAAAGGGCCAGGTCTGGGGTCTCTGTATATAAAGGGCCGGGTCTGGGGTCTCAGTATATAAAGGACCGGGTCTGGGGTCTCTGTATATAAAGGACCGGGTCTGGGGTCTCTGTATATAAAGGGCCAGGTCTGGGGTCTCTGTATATAAAGGGCCGGGTCTGGGGTCTCTGTATATAAAGGGCCAGGTCTGGGGTCTCTGTATATAAAGGGCCAGGTCTGGGGTCTCTGTATATAAAGGGCACGGGTCTGGGGTCTGTGTATATAAAGGGCCAGGTCTGGGGTCTCTGTATATAAAGGGCCGGGTCTGGGGTCTCTGTATATAAAGGGCACGGGTCTGGGGTCTGTGTATATAAAGGGCCAGGTCTGGGGTCTCTGTATATAAAGGGCCAGGTCTGGGGTCTCTGTATATAAAGGGCCAGGTCTGGGGTCTCTGTATATAAAGGGCCAGGTCTGGGGTCTCTGTATATAAAGGGCCAGGTCTGGGGTCTGTGTATATAAAGGGCCAGGTCTGGGGTCTCTGTATATAAAGGGCCAGGTCTGGGGTCTGTGTATATAAAGGGCCTGGTCTGGGGTCTCTGTATATAAAGGGCCAGGTCTGGAGTCTCTGGATATAAAGGGCCAGGTCTGGGGTCTCTGTATATAAAGGGCCAGGTCTGGGGTCTCTGTATACAAAGGGCCGGGTCTGGGGTCTCTGTATATAAAGGGCACGGGTCTGGGGTCTCTGTATATAAAGGGCCGGGTCTGGGGTCTCTGTATATAAAGGGCACGGGTCTGGGGTCTCTGTATATAAAGGGCCAGGTCTGGGGTCTCAGTATATAAAGGGCCAGGTCTGGGGTCTCAGTATATAAAGGACCGGGTCTGGGGTCTCTGTATATAAAGGGCCGGGTCTGGGGTCTCTGTATATAAAGGGCCAGGTCTGGGGTCTCTGTATATAAAGGACCGGGTCTGGGGTCTCTGTATATAAAGGGCCAGGTCTGGGGTCTCTGTATATAAAGGGCCGGGTCTGGGGTCTCTGTATATAAAGGGCCAGGTCTGGGGTCTCTGTATATAAAGGGCCAGGTCTGGGGTCTCTGTGTATAAAGGGCCAGGTCTGGGGTCTGTGTATATAAAGGTCCAGGTCTGGGGTCTCTGTATATAAAGGGCCAGGTCTGGGGTCTGTGTATATAAAGGTCCAGGTCTGGGGTCTCTGTATATAAAGGGCCAGGTCTGGGGTCTGTGTATATAAAGGGCCAGGTCTGGGGTCTCTGTATATAAAGGGCCAGGTCTGGGGTCTGTGTATATAAAGGGCCAGGTCTGGGGTCTCTGTATATAAAGGGCCAGGTCTGGGGTCTTTGTATATAAAGGGCCAGGTCTGGGGTCTCTGTATATAAAGGGCCAGGTCTGGAGTCTCTGTATATAAAGGGCCAGGTCTGGGGTCTCTGTATATAAAGGGCCAGGTCTGGAGTCTCTGTATATAAAGGTCCAGGTCTGGAGTCTCTGTATATAAAGGGCCAGGTCTGGGGTCTCTGTATATAAAGGGCCAGGTCTGGGGTCTCTATAAATGAGGGCTCTGGTCTGGGGTCTGTTTAAATGAAGGGTCTGATCTGGTCTATCGGTCTTTTCATAAAGGGATGGGGTCTCTATAAATGAGGGCCAGGTCTGGGGTCTCTATAAATGAGGGTCTGGACTGGGGTCTCTTTATAGAGGGGTCTGCGTTTGTTCACCTCTCCTCATAGTGTGTTGCTGAACATGGCAGCTACACAACTACACAGACATAATCCCAATGTTGGTCAGAGCTTCTCGTGGGTCCTTGTTGTCACTCGGGTGCAGGTCAGGCTGTAATGTATGTAATGTATGTATGTAATGTATGTAAGTTCTGCCTGGAGTGCCCCTTTAATGCTTGTTCATCTATTATAGTCATTTATAGCTGACCTTGTGTTTCTTTCCATCTGCAGCTCAGTGTCAGGAGAAGATGCTGCAACCGGGGAATTACAGCCTGGTCCTTACTCTGCAGTTCCTGCTCCTGATATATGATTTGTTTGTGAACTCCTTTTCGGAGCTCCTGCGTTCTGCCCCTGTTATCCAGCTGGTGCTCTTCATGTAAGTGACTTGTCTTCTTCAGTTTGGTTGTTTGGACAACCCCTTCCTAATGATAGTCCGTCCCTGGTTTTGGAAATCACAGCATGTCACTTATATCTAACTCTGTCTGCAAAGTGCTGCAGGATGAGCCATGATGCGTTGCCACCTTGGTTTTTCCCGCAGTGCTCTTTTGCTGCAGGACGCCACATGGGGCTTTAGCCTCAAAGTGGTTTTCCAACCTAAAATCAATTTTTTGTACTGATGACCTTTCGACAGGATAGGCCCGACCATCATTATGAGATCTGCGAGGTCTCACTCCCATACCCTGCATGGGTGAGCTGTTACAGCAGCCTCTGCCGGAAGTTGCTGCATCGGACATGGCGCATGTGCAGGCTGTGCTTATTCTAGTAATAGGAGCAGCGCTGCAGCCCTGTCCACTGACCATCCTCTCTATAGGTCATCAGTATCAAAAATTAATTCAGGACTGGTAATCCCATGTAACCCTCATAGATATACGGATAGATGTCACCCGCACTTGTTCATGTCTCCTTCTGTTTCAGATTGCAGGATGTCGGCATCTTATTTGCAGCCATCGTCCTGTTCCTTATGCTCTTTAACACGTTTGTCTTCCAAGCCGGGCTTCTGAGCTTACTATGCCAGCGTTTCCAGGTCACGGTTCTGCTCTGTGCTTTGCATTTAACCCTGAGTGTGTCATTACACGTATGGCTGATGGTAAGTTCACCTCCATTACATTATATTTCTTTGTCCTCCTTATTCATGGTCTGTATCGTATTTTTAAAATTTTCTATCCTAGAATCTACGGTGGAAAACGGAGAATACCTTTGTGTGGTCGGATGGATTGCAGGCGTTGTTCGTTCTGCAGAGAGTCGGTGAGTGCTTTATCTTGTGACAACTAAATTCTGACATGTGCAGGATTTTTGTATCCTGTTTTGTATTCACTTTTTTTCTCCTGGTCTTCTTTACATTCGTTCTTGTGGCCATCTACTAATCCAGAGTATCTAAGTAGCATGTGTCTGGAATACTCCTTTAATTGTACAGTACACAGCGCCTTTGTTTATTGCAGAACTGATGGAGTCGGCTGAATTCAGAGCTTCACTTTCCAATACAGTTCTGCAGTCTCATCCTCTCCATCCGCCCATGCCGGCTATAGGCAGGTGTTGATGCTGCAGAATGTCCTCAAGGGAATGGCCTGTGCTTATATTGAGTTACCAAGGCCAGATTTCTTCCTTGTATTGATGGAAACACAATCCACTTTGCATTATATTTGTGTTTCCAGATGTGTCTGTATCTCCAGTTCTGGTCATGGGTCAGGTTATTTTTCTATTTCACTGACATCCCATCCATTGCTGTCATGATTCCTTTTGTCTGATTTAGCTTCTAAATACGTAGGACATTATCTTTAACATTAAAGGGTATTTAGGTAAAAATAAATGACTCACTATCCAATGGATATAGATTGAGCATCTGGTCTATACATATGGGGTTCAGCTTTCTCCAGCAGTTCCCATTGAAA
Source organism: Leptodactylus fuscus (assembly GCF_031893055.1). NCBI lineage: Eukaryota > Metazoa > Chordata > Amphibia > Anura > Leptodactylidae > Leptodactylus > Leptodactylus fuscus. The sequence continues at coordinate 3,069,612 of NC_134271.1, read as the reverse complement.
TGAATGGAACAGTGACATGTGATCACTGGAGAACCCCGACCAGTCAGCAGGTTACCCCGACCAGTCAGCAGGTTACCCCGACCAGTCTGCAGGTTACCCACTATGCCGTGGCTTACATTCACCCAGATGATAATGGTGGCATTAGGCTTTCTCATATCAGTGCGTAACAAGGCCGGTGCCCCCATCCTGGATCACTGGGCAGATTTGATTATATTTTGCTGATTTTTGTTTCTCATATTGCTGTTTTTTGTATTGACAGTGGCCGTGCTGTATTTCTACTTCTACAAGAGGACTGCGCTAATCCTGGGAGATTCTCGCTACTACCACGACTCGCTGTGGCTACGCAATGAGTTTGCCAGAGTACGGGGTTAAATGAACTAATAGTCATTCATGACCAAGCACAAGCACTACATGTTTTGGGGGTTATTTGGGGTAAGTCCATACACAACCCCCCTAAACCTCAGAGGAACAGACCAGGTGATCTTTGCATTGGACTGTCGGACAACAACATTTACTTTGTTCTTGCCTTACGGTGACGTCGTTCAGCCCCACACCCAGGTGGTATAAACTTGTCCAGTATTTTTGGAGATTTTCGTTTTCTAGATTATATTTTTAGAAATGTGACTTCTATTTTCAATAAGTGAAATGTGTGCACAAATGTAAAATATCCCTTTTCTAGTTTCTGCCATTTGTAATCCTGATGTTTCATAGTTTTGATATTTTAATAAAAAATACATTTCAGATGTTTTCGTGCACCAAAGTCTCTGTTAGGAATTGACACTGCAAACAGTGCACAGGATGAGTCTGACCGGAAGAACGTTCCTTGCATGCTTCATGTGTGTGGAGCGATGATGTGCATTTGTAGCCACCGCTTCACCCACTTCTATGGGGCTGCCGGAGGTCACTGATAGAGGTGAATGGCTCTGTGGCCACACATGCACACCATGAAGCATGCAAGAGAGCTCGTGATCATTGGTGGTCCCAGCGATCAGACCATCAGAAATGTGTATAGGGGACAAGTGGCCTTTTTAAGCAGTATACGTAGAAATATTCATTGTCGCACGCTGTGTCAGTCTCGTTTTTATTCTACTTTCTCACAAGACTGATCTGAAGATGGCATCAGTAAGTGCTAAGACCCCCACTGGTCTGCAGAATGCAGCAACCACTGCATTCACCCAGCACCTTGTTCTATTGGCATGTAGACATAGCGAGCGAGTAGCGCAGTACATGCACAAGGAGCACACACATCACATTTCAGTCATGGTTTCTGCTCCATACATCTTCTATTGGCTGCTCTGCTTACAGTTCCCAATGGCTGCAACATTTATTGAACACCCTGATTCCATTGGTGCTCATTACAGGGTGTGCATTACATATAGAGCAGTGTGTCTATGAGGGGCTGCTATCCAAGCAGCTGGCAATGGCTCAAATCATTTTCACTTCACCACTTCTGAGCATTTCGGATAAGTTCATGTTAATATCAGTTTAATATCGGAAGCGATTACTATCCGGAGACCTTATTACTTGTATTTTTAGAGCATGGAGATGTAATAAGAGCTTGCTCTGCCTATTTCACACATTGACCTGGTATTGCTGGACCATTACTACCAGTGTACCACTTCCAAATCTAACCAAGCACCCTTGAAGCGTAAAGGCACCAGGTAGGGAGGCTGCTTGATCCATCTACTCCTCTACAATGGTGGATCCTACGCTTGGTCTTATCCAAATGGCCAAGAAGCGGTTACAGGAAAATGCTTTGAGCTCTTCTAAGAGCGAGCGCAGGCAGCACCCGGCAAAGGCCGAAACGTCCAGGAGACTCCTGCATGAAGGGGTGGCGTCCTGAAACAACGGGCAAATCTGCTGGGCCTGGCAGGAATATTCCCGTTATCGGCTGGACTCCTGGTCATATTATATGTATCATGGGTATGTACCTGTCATATCTACTATGTATCTCCATGTAACAGTTTGGAGCAACAGAACCGCCCTCGGTGCTCATTTGCATATTGTGAAATTAATAAATATCTCAATGCAGATTTGCATTGGGGGAAATGGTGTTACATTCAGGTGAAGCAGAACTATCTGAGCTGTGGTGTAATATGCTTAACCCCAGTGACACTCCCTTTAAGAAGACTGTCGCCATGGACACGGCAGCTACACCCTGGCTAGTTTTGTACATGGCTCCTGTCCCTGTAGGCGCCATGATGCACAGAGGCCACAATCTCAGGGATTTCTCTGACTCCCTCACTAGGCAGGAGGAAGCGGATACCTGCCCTTAACCAAGATGGCCGCCCGCCGGAAGTACGTCATCAGACTGACCGGAACTTTGGATTCGAGCGAGAATCCTGTACGATAGAGAGTGAGAGCAGGTAAGTGTGAGGGGGCGGGATGTGCGGCCATGCTGGTACTTGTGGTTCTCTAGCTGAGCCTGCACATAAGTATCTGCTGTGTAACCCGGGCCAGATGTCAGGTGCTGCAGGATACATATATACAGGCCGGGGCAGCTGCAGGATACATATATACAGCTCGGGGCAGCTGCAGGATACATATATACAGCCCGGGGCAGCTGCAGGATACATATATACAGCTGGGGCAGCTGCAGGATACATATATACAGCCCGGGGCAGCTGCAGGATACATATATACAGCTGGGGCAGCTGCAGGATACATATATACAGCCCGGGGCAGCTGCAGGATACATATATACAGCTCGGGGCAGCTGCAGGATACATATATACAGCTCGGGGCAGCTGCAGGATACATATATACAGCCCGGGGCAGCTGCAGGATACATATATACAGCTCGGGGCAGCTGCAGGATACATATATACAGCTCGGGGCAGCTGCAGGATACATATATACAGCTCGGGGCAGCTGCAGGATACATATATACAGCCCGGGGCAGCTGCAGGATACATATATACAGCTCGGGCAGCTGCAGGATACATATATACAGCTCGGGCAGCTGCAGGATACATATATACAGCTGGGGGCAGCTGCAGGATACATATATACAGCTCGGGGCAGCTGCAGGATACATATATACAGCTCGGGGCAGCTGCAGGATACATATATACAGCTCGGGGCAGCTGCAGGATACATATATACAGCCCGGGGCAGCTGCAGGATACATATATACAGCTCGGGGCAGCTGCAGGATACATATATACAGCTCGGGGCAGCTGCAGGATACATATATACAGCTCGGGGCAGCTGCAGGATACATATATACAGCTCGGGGCAGCTGCAGGATACATATATACAGCCCGGGGCAGCTGCAGGATACATATATACAGCTCGGGGCAGCTGCAGGATACATATATACAGCCCGGGGCAGCTGCAGGATACATATATACAGCTCGGGGCAGCTGCAGGATACATATATACAGCTCGGGGCAGCTGCAGGATACATATATACAGCTCGGGCAGCTGCAGGATACATATATACAGCTCGGGGCAGCTGCAGGATACATATATACAGCTGGGGGCAGCTGCAGGATACATATATACAGCTCGGGGCAGCTGCAGGATACATATATACAGCTCGGGGCAGCTGCAGGATACATATATACAGCTCGGGGCAGCTGCAGGATACATATATACAGCTCGGGGCAGCTGCAGGATACATATATACAGCTCGGGGCAGCTGCAGGATACATATATACAGCCCGGGGCAGCTGCAGGATACATATATACAGCTCGGGGCAGCTGCAGGATACATATATACAGCCCGGGGCAGCTGCAGGATACATATATACAGCTCGGGGCAGCTGCAGGATACATATATACAGCTCGGGGCAGCTGCAGGATACATATATACAGCTCGGGCAGCTGCAGGATACATATATACAGCTCGGGGCAGCTGCAGGATACATATATACAGCTGGGGGCAGCTGCAGGATACATATATACAGCTCGGGGCAGCTGCAGGATACATATATACAGCTCGGGGCAGCTGCAGGATACATATATACAGCTCGGGGCAGCTGCAGGATACATATATACAGCCCGGGGCAGCTGCAGGATACATATATACAGCTCGGGGCAGCTGCAGGATACATATATACAGCCCGGGGCAGCTGCAGGATACATATATACAGCTCGGGCAGCTGCAGGATACATATATACAGCCGGGGGCAGCTGCAGGATACATATATACAGCTCGGGGCAGCTGCAGGATACATATATACAGCCCGGGGCAGCTGCAGGATACATATATACAGCTCGGGGCAGCTGCAGGATACATATATACAGCTCGGGGCAGCTGCAGGATACATATATACAGCTCGGGGCAGCTGCAGGATACATATATACAGCCCGGGGCAGCTGCAGGATACATATATACAGCCGGGGGCAGCTGCAGGATACATATATACAGCCCGGGGCAGCTGCAGGATACATATATACAGCTCGGGGCAGCTGCAGGATACATATATACAGCTCGGGCAGCTGCAGGATACATATATACAGCTCGGGCAGCTGCAGGATACATATATACAGCTCGGGGCAGCTGCAGGATACATATATACAGCTGGGGCAGCTGCAGGATACATATATACAGCTCGGGGCAGCTGCAGGATACATATATACAGCCCGGGGCAGCTGCAGGATACATATATACAGCTCGGGCAGCTGCAGGATACATATATACAGCCGGGGGCAGCTGCAGGATACATATATACAGCTCGGGGCAGCTGCAGGATACATATATACAGCTCGGGGCAGCTGCAGGATACATATATACAGCCCGGGGCAGCTGCAGGATACATATATACAGCTCGGGGCAGCTGCAGGATACATATATACAGCTCGGGGCAGCTGCAGGATACATATATACAGCTCGGGGCAGCTGCAGGATACATATATACAGCTCGGGGCAGCTGCAGGATACATATATACAGCTCGGGGCAGCTGCAGGATACATATATACAGCCCGGGGCAGCTGCAGGATACATATATACAGCCGGGGGCAGCTGCAGGATACATATATACAGCCCGGGGCAGCTGCAGGATACATATATACAGCTCGGGGCAGCTGCAGGATACATATATACAGCTCGGGCAGCTGCAGGATACATATATACAGCTCGGGGCAGCTGCAGGATACATATATACAGCTGGGGCAGCTGCAGGATACATATATACAGCCCGGGGCAGCTGCAGGATACATATATACAGCTGGGGGCAGCTGCAGGATACATATATACAGCTCAGGGCAGCTGCAGGATACATATATACAGCTCAGGGCAGCTGCAGGATACGTATATACAGCTGGGGCTGCTGCAGGATACATATATACAGCTCGGGCAGCTGCAGGATACATATATACAGCCCGGGGCAGCAGCTAGTGATATATAATAGGGGGTGGCTCAGCCCTGAGGCTACAAAATCCCTTTAAGCAGTCAGAATAGTGCAGGATACGGCGTCAAATGGGATTCGTAAAAATAATTCCGTTTAAGGGCAAACAAGTTGTCATTGTAACTAGAAGAATGTCGGAGGATTCAGTCTGGTGCAGGCTTAAAATCTGCACCTGAATTAGATTTGGTGTAAGTTTCTGCCTCGGAAATCTAAATGAAGAATCTGCCGAATATCGGTCCTGTGTGACCATGATGTAATACAGAGACCCTGCTGGGAACACTGATGGGATTACTGATCACCCGAGAGGACCTGCTAAGTGATGTCTACACGAGAGACGCCAAATACAAGATCATGGACGCCACTCATCTATTTCATTCCTGTTTCTTCTGTTTCCTCAGGTGATGGTTCCTCAGGACGCAGCTTATGTCTAAGATCGGTGTCCTTATGATTTCTTCACAGCCCCAGGGGGTCACCCCCCAGCTCAGGTAATCCGGTCTGCCCCCCTGTATAGTACAATTAAACCACGGCCATGCTGCACATTTCCAGATAAATCATAGAGATGGCCGGGCATTCATTCTGTATGAAGAGTAATTGTGTCCCCCCCGCACCCCTCCAGTCTGGGGTGACGTTCGCTCAGCTGCCAGGCTCTTCCATATCTCATATCTGCTCTGTAGGTTCCTGGGACTGATTGCAAATGGGATCTGCAGTTTCTGAGTCCACTTTGGACATGCAAGGGTCACTCTGGACCAGGGCTTTCAAGGGTTAAAGAGCCGGGCTAGGTTGTAGTTAGACAGCGGGGCACTCACTTATGTAGAACAGGACACCGTGCAGGGCTTATTCTGCAGAGCCCTAATAACACCGTAGAATAGACCTCAGTGACTGAAGTATGAAGACATATTGGAGGTCACTGAAGGAACCCCCTGTAGTTAATGCAGGTGCCATCCTATGGCCGTCAACATGAAGATGTGCCGAGTGCTCCTCAATCGCTTCCATGTTAGTTGTAGTAAGTGCTCGCAGGTAGGTGGAGGAGCCTCATCCATCAGACACTTCTGGCACGTTCTCTGCATATTCCTATTGCTATCGGGATATTAGTGTGCGCCGCTTCTTCTGTTTTATTACCACAGTCAGTTTCTAACTCTTTTTTTTTTCTATACAGTCCACAGGAGCTCTCCCTGCAGATCAAGTCATTTCTAAGTGGCTCAGACCCTCAGCACGGCCAAAAGCTAAGCCCACGTGACCACGCCAGATGTTCCCTGCTGCTGTTACGCTGCCTCCCTCCTGCGCGCCATGCTGTCCTGGAACATCTGCGCTCGGTTTTTCATGACAGCGTCTCATCGTTCTTAAATGAAAGGGACTCTCAAGATTGTCTTCCGCAGTCGTCATCGTCTCAGCGCAGAGCTCCGCCGCCACCTTCTACCCCGGGCCTGGACGAAGTGACGCAGGAAGTACAGAAAGTGTTAGAGGAGTTCATAAAGCTGAATCCCCGGGCGTGGGCACCGCTCATCTCTGCCTGGTCTATTGAGCTTATGGGGCAGTTAAGCAGCAAACATGCAAATAGGCAGGGCATGCCGCATTCTACAAGTCTGAACGAGCTCTTACAACTATGGATGTCGTGTGGAGCGACGCGTGTGCTTATGGACATCTACACCCTTTGTCTGTCTACCATGATTGACAGCTGCCCAGACGCCTGTGTAGATGCCTTGTTAGACACCTCTGTACAACATTCCCCTCACTTTGACTGGGTGGTCGCTCACATCGGAAACTCCTTTCCAAGCACCATCATTAGCAGAGTCTTGTCATGTGGCCTCAAGGATTTCTGTGCACACAGCTCAGCTTCTGAAACCCCTGAGAAACGAGTGCCAAAGTTGGGGTCAGTGGTTGGCATTTTGGGCCATTTGAGCTCCCGCCATGGAAATAGCATTCGCCAGGAGATTCTCCGGATGTTTCATGAAAGTTTACGTCCTGGGAACAAGCAGCAGAGGGCCACATTACCGTATCTCTTACAACTTGCAGCTCTCTCGCCTTCCTTGTTGGGGACTGTGTGCCAAGACCTGGTGGACTCTCTGAAGCCCTCCACATTGGCCCAGCTCCAGCAGCACTGTTCTACACTCCCACGAGAGGAACTGGACAATATGCTTAATTTATGTATCCACCTGGCGTGTCAGACATCTACCGGCGCCCCACGCCTGCTGCGTTTTCTTCTCGATACAGCAATGCCGGCCTCCGTTATAACCACTCCAGGGCTTGCAGTGCATGATTCTGTTAGAGAGGCGTGTGATCGGATCGTTAGGCTTCTGCTACTTAGTCTTCAGAAACAAGTCTATGGAAGGACAGGAGGGAGAGCATCCTCCGACACTCTGCAAAAAGCGGTGCCTTTCTTAGATGCAATGAGGGGGCATTTACCAGAACTGTGTGCTGAAATGCTTCGCTTGGAGAGGAAACGTCACCTGTGGCTTCACCAGCTCCTGGGCCTACTCTGCATATATAGCAGCCCTCCGTGTGCCCCGGAAGCACTCTGCCTTCTACTCACCCTGGCCCACAGTTCGGAGGAGTTGGGCCTGGCAGTGCAGCTTCATGCTGTGCTGTCCTCCTCTATACAAGGTTTAACCCAAGCAGCAGTAGCCCGTTGTGTGGCTCAGGTTCATGCCGGAGCCCTGACCGATAAGAGAGCACTTCAGCTGTTGCAGAATCTGGCACTGGTGGTTCAGAGTGAAGAAAGTGGCATGGGTAGGGAGGTCGGGGTGGCGCTATCGGAGCATTTATCTGATTTTGGCCAGCTTCTGTTGCACAGCAGTCCTGGAGTATGTGAAGCTGCCTGCCTGCTCCTGTGCTGCTGCCCTTTGCCTTCATCGCTTCCTCCTGCTCAGCTTCATCTTCTTATTCGCTCCTCTTCGCACCTCCTCTTCCATTCCATGCATATACGCAGCAGTAGTGGAATAAGCAGCGCGTCTCGGCTGCTCTTAAGGCTCTGCAAAGTATCTCATGCTGGTAAGAAAGCCGTGTTACACCAGCTGGTAGAAGGGGCTCTGCATCAGGGAAACGCAGGACTCTTTGGAGGGGAGAGCTGGAAACAAGTACCTCAGATGCTTGAGGGGGCATCGGCGTCTCTTCTGGAGAATAACAGCCATCTCGGCTCCACCATTGACTTCTCAGGAAGTGTATGGTCTGTCTTTCATGCAGGAGTCATCGGTGCGGGGTTAAAACCAGAAGAGAAAAACCGACAAAGCGGTCAGGTGGAATGTACGGAGAATACTCAGAGCTTGCTCTCTCTTTTATGCTCCTGCTGTGCCAAGAATGGAGAAGACGACAGCCAGCTCATGACACTGGATCCCGAGGCCGCTAAGACGTTGGCCGTAACAATAACTGAATGTGCTTGCCCTGATGTGACAAACAGCGAGTTGTCTTGGCCCCCTGAAGATCACGCCAGGACCACGGTGCAGAGAGACTTGCTGATTTACACTTGCTTCCGGAAGAATCCCTTACTTTTCCAGCTCCTCCATCTTGTTGCCCAGGGTCGCCCTGCCCTTTGCTATTGCTCAGTTCTCCTTAGAGGACTCTTAGCGACACTGTTGGCCCATTGGGAGGCCTCACGCGAGTCCACCTCCACCCTCTCGCCTTGGCACCTCATGGCCTCCTGCCAGTTGGTGTCTTGTATGGGTGAGGGGCAGTTGCTTCCTCCAGCACTTGCAAACATGCACGAGATGTTCTCCCTCCTTGCACCTTACGAGGTCCGTCTGCTCCTCCTCAGTGTCTGGGACTTTGTACGAGAAAATGGGCCGTTCCCCCAAAGGTTTGTTTTTCAGGCAGGAAGAGGAATATTCAGCAGAGACTTTACCCGAGAAGGAGATCCTGCCAAATACATGGTCATCGTCCACAGCGTATTACACCGCAATGTTGACCGCCTCGGGCTGTTGTCGGGCCGCTTCCAGTTGTGACAGCGGACTCTTGTTTGTGTTGTTGTTGCTACTTTGAATAAATTCCTATTTCTGTAATGTTTTTAGTAGGTTTCTTGTGATAATGTAACGTCAAGGAACAAGACAGATGTGATTTATGGCTTCCCCTAAGGGTAGAGCTACACTCTGATAGGTTGGGGGCTGACTGGCAGCCTCTGCGTGGATCAGATACTCGGGGGACCCCTGTAATATACACTGCACAGAGCCGGAAGCAGATAGCGCCATTCACCGTATAGTGGCGGCTGCTGGTACTGCAGCTCAATGCATTGGCTTCAGTGTCGTCTGAGCGTACAGGCGTCTGGACAATATATAAGGCACGGAGTGAACGGCGTCAGCTCCTTGTAGTGTATCCTGGAAGTGACCCCAATAACTGAGGAGCAATGCAAACAGACGAGTGCAATAGTCAGAGCACAAAGGATCGATATCATGCGGTTACAGATCAGAGGGATCTTGTGGACACTATATCATATATCGTTTTATTGGCCACGATCTCCCTGATCCATAAAAGCTCCGGAAGAATCTGATCATCGATCCTTAAGTATCTGCTCTCCTTATTTATCCCAATGTTTCTAGATCACAAGTAACACAGGCCCGGGACGTGATGTATAATAGCGCTCACCCGAAATCTACAAGAGTTGTCAGCCGTCACCCCCGAACTCTCTCATATACATTAGATAGCAGGGGCAACACGGTGGCTCAGTGGTTAGCACTGCAGCCTTGCAGCGCTGGAGTCCTGGGTTCGAATCCTGCCAGGATCAACCTCTGCAAGGAGTTTGTATGTTCTCCCCGTGTTTGTGTGGATTTCCTCCCATTCTACAAAGACAGACTGATAGGAAAAAAATATACATTGTGATCCCTATAGGGGGCTCACAATCTACAAAAAATATATATATATAGATTAGATAGTTGTCACCCCCAGCCAGCACTGTCTATAAGGGGGCGCTCTGCTGGTATTGTCTATAAGGAGGCGCTCTGCCGGCACTGTCTATAAGGGGGCGCTCTGCTGGCACTGTCTATAAGGGGGCGCTCTGCCGGCACTGTCTATAAGGGGGCGCACTGGGGGCGCTCTGCTGGCGCTGTCTATAAGGGGGCGCTCTGCTGGCACTGTATAAGGGGGCGCTCTGCTGGCGCTGTCTATAAGGAGGCGCTCTGCTGGCGCTGTCTATAAGGGGGCGCTCTGCTGGCACTGTCTATAAGGGGGCGCTCTGCTGGCGCTGTCTATAAGGGGGCGCTCTGCTGGTGCTGTCTATAAGGGGGCGCTCTGCTGGCACTGTCTATAAGGGGGCGCTCTGCTGGCATTGTCTATAAGGGGGCGCTCTGCTGGACTGTCTATAAAGGGGGCGCTCTGCTGACACTGTCTATAAGGGGGCGCTCTGCAGGCACTGTCTATAAGGGGGCGCTCTGCAGGCACTGTCTATAAGGGGGCGCTCTGCTGGCACTGTATAAAGGGGCACTCTGCTGGGGCTGTCTATAAGGGGGCGCTCTGCTGGCACTGTCTATAAAGGGGGCGCTCTGCTGACACTGTCTATAAGGGGGCGCTCTGCAGGCACTGTCTATAAGGGGGCGCTCTTCTGGCACTGTCTATAAGGGGGCGCTCTGCAGGCACTGTCTATAAGGGGGCGCTCTGCTGGCACTGTCTATAAGGGGGCGCTCTGCTGGTATTGTCTATAAGGAGGCGCTCTGCCGGCACTGTCTATAAGGGGGCGCTCTGCTGGCACTGTCTATAAGGGGGCGCTCTGCCGGCACTGTCTATAAGGGGGCGCACTGGGGGCGCTCTGCTGGCGCTGTCTATAAGGGGGCGCTCTGCTGGCACTGTATAAGGGGGCGCTCTGCTGGCATTGTCTATAAGGGGGCGCTCTGCTGGCATTGTCTATAAGGGGGCGCTCTGCTGGCGCTGTCTATAAGGGGGCGCTCTGCTGGCGCTGTCTATAAGGGGGCGCTCTGCTGGCACTGTCTATAAGGGGGCGCTCTGCTGGCGCTGTCTATAAGGGGGCGCTCTGCTGGTGCTGTCTATAAGGGGGCGCTCTGCTGGCACTGTCTATAAGGGGGCGCTCTGCTGGCATTGTCTATAAGGGGGCGCTCTGCTGGACTGTCTATAAAGGGGGCGCTCTGCTGGCACTGTCTATAAGGGGGCGCTCTGCAGGCACTGTCTATAAGGGGGCGCTCTGCAGGCACTGTCTATAAGGGGGCGCTCTGCTGGCACTGTATAAAGGGGCACTCTGCTGGGGCTGTCTATAAGGGGGCGCTCTGCTGGCACTGTCTATAAAGGGGGCGCTCTGCTGACACTGTCTATAAGGGGGCGCTCTGCAGGCACTGTCTATAAGGGGGCGCTCTTCTGGCACTGTCTATAAGGGGGCGCTCTGCAGGCACTGTCTATAAGGGGGCGCTCTTCTGGCACTGTCTATAAGGGGGCGCTCTGCTGGCACTGTCTATAAGGGGGCGCTCTGCTGGTACTGTCTATAAAGGGGGCGCTCTGCTGGCACTGTCTATAAGGGGGCGCTCTGCTGGCGCTGTCTATAAGGGGGCGCTCTGCTGGCGCTGTCTATAAGGGGGCGCTCTTCTGGCGCTGTCTATAAGGGGGCGCTCTTCTGGCGCTGTCTATAAGGGGGCGCTCTGCTGGCGCTGTCTATAAGGGGGCGCTCTGCTGGCACTGTATAAGGGGGCGCTCTGCTGGCACTGTCTATAAGGGGGCGCTCTGCTGGCATTGTCTATAAGGGGGCGCTCTGCTGGCGCTGTCTATAAGGGGGCGCTCTGCTGGTGCTGTCTATAAGGAGGCGCTCTGCTGGCACTGTCTATAAGGGGGCGCTCTGCTGGCATTGTCTATAAGGGGGCGCTCTGCTGGCGCTCTCTATAAGGGGGCGCTCTGCTGGACTGTCTATAAAGGGGGCGCTCTGCTGGCACTGTCTATAAGGGGGCGCTCTGCAGACACTGTCTATAAGGGGGCGCTCTGCTGGCACTGTATAAAGGGGCACTCTGCTGGGGCTGTCTATAAGGGGGCGCTCTGCTGGCACTGTCTATAAGGGGGTGCTCTTCTGGCACTGTCTATAAGGGGGCGCTCTGCTGGCACTGTCTATAAGGGGGCGCTCTGCTGGCACTGTCTATAAGGGGGCGCTCTGCTGGCACTGTCTATAAGGGGGCGCTCTTCTGGCACTGTCTATAAGGGGGCGCTCTTCTGGCACTGTCTATAAGGGGGCGCTCTGCTGGCACTGTATAAGGGGGCGCTCTGCTGGTACTGTCTATAAAGGGGGCGCTCTGCTGGCACTGTCTATAAGGGGGCGCTCTGCTGGTACTGTCTATAAGGGGGCGCTCTGCTGGCACTGTCTATAAGGGGGCGCTCTGCAGGCACTGTCTATAAGGGGGCGCTCTGCTGGTACTGTCTATAAGGAGGCGCTCTGCTGGCACTGTCTATAAGGGGGCGCTCTGCTGGCATTGTCTATAAGGGGGCGCTCTGCTGGCGCTCTATAAAGGGGCGCTCTGCTGGACTGTCTATAAAGGGGGCGCTCTGCTGGCACTGTCTATAAGGGGGCGCTCTGCAGACACTGTCTATAAGGGGGCGCTCTGCTGGCACTGTATAAAGGGGCACTCTGCTGGGGCTGTCTATAAGGGGGCGCTCTGCTGGCACTGTCTATAAGGGGGCGCTCTTCTGGCACTGTCTATAAGGGGGCGCTCTGCTGGCACTGTCTATAAGGGGGCGCTCTGCTGGCACTGTCTATAAGGGGGCGCTCTTCTGGCACTGTCTATAAGGGGGCGCTCTGCTGGCACTGTATAAGGGGGCGCTCTGCTGGTACTGTCTATAAAGGGGGCGCTCTGCTGGCACTGTCTATAAGGGGGCGCTCTGCTGGCACTGTCTATAAGGGGGCGCTCTGCAGGCACTGTCTATAAGGGGGCGCTCTGCTGGCACTGTCTATAAGGGGGCGCTCTGCTGGCACTGTCTATAAGGGGGCGCTCTGCTGGCACTGTCTATAAGGGGGCGCTCTGCTGGCACTGTCTATAAGGGGGCGCTCTGCAGGCACTGTCTATAAGGGGGCGCTCTGCTGGCACTGTCTATAAGGGGCGCTCTGCTGGTACTGTCTATAAAGGGGGCGCTCTGCTGGCACTATCTATAAGGGGGCGCTCTGCAGGCACTGTCTATAAGGGGGCGCTCTGCTGGCACTGTCTATAAGGGGGCGCTCTGCTGGCACTGTCTATAAGGGGGCGCTCTGCTGGCACTGTCTATAAGGGGGCGCTCTGCTGGCACTGTCTATAAGGGGGCGCTCTGCTGGTACTGTCTATAAAGGGGGTGCTCTGCCGGCGCTGTCTATAAGGGGGCGCTCTGCCGGCGCTGTCTATAAGGGGGCGCTCTGCCGGCGCTGTCTATAAAGGGGGCGCTCTGCTGGCACTGTCTATAAGGGGGCGCTCTGCTGGCACTGTCTATAAGGGGGCGCTCTGCTGGCACTGTCTATAAAGGGGGCGCTCTGCTGGCACTGTCTATAAGGGGGCGCTCTGCTGGCACTGTCTATAAGGGGGCGCTCTGCTGGCACTGTCTATAAGGGGGCGCTCTGCTGGTACTGTCTATAAAGGGGGCGCTCTGCTGGCACTGTCTATAAGGGGGCGCTCTGCTGGCACTGTCTATAAGGGGGCGCTCTGCTGGCGCTGTCTATAAGGGGGCGCTCTGCTGGCACTGTCTAAGGGGGCGCTCTGCTGGTACTGTCTATAAAGGGGGCGCTCTGCTGGCACTGTCTATAAGGGGGTGCTCTGCTGGCGCTGTCTATAAGGGGGCGCTCTGCTGGCACTGTATAAGGGGGCGCTCTGCTGGCGCTGTCTATAAGGGGGCGCTCTGCTGGCGCTGTCTATAAGGGGGCGCTCTGCTGGCGCTGTCTATAAGGGGGCGCTCTGCTGGCACTGTCTATAAGGGGGCGCTCTGCTGCTGCTACTGTCTATAAGGGGGCGCTCTGCCGGCACTGTCTATAAGGGGGCGCACTGGGGGCGCTCTGCTGGCGCTGTCTATAAGGGGGCGCTCTGCTGGCACTGTATAAGGGGGCGCTCTGCTGGCGCTGTCTATAAGGGGGCGCTCTGCTGGTGCTGTCTATAAGGGGGCGCTCTGCTGGCACTGTCTATAAAGGGGGCGCTCTGCTGACACTGTCTATAAGGGGGCGCTCTGCAGGCACTGTCTATAAGGTGGCGCTCTGCAGGCACTGTCTATAAGGGGGCGCTCTGCTGGCACTGTCTATAAGGGGGCGCTCTGCAGGCACTGTCTATAAGGGGGCGCTCTGCTGGCACTGTCTATAAGGGGGCGCTCTGCTGGCACTGTCTATAAGGGGGCGCTCTGCTGGCACTGTCTATAAGGGGGCGCTCTGCAGGCACTGTCTATAAGGGGGCGCTCTGCTGGCACTGTCTATAAGGGGGCGCTCTGCTGGTACTGTCTATAAAGGGGGCGCTCTGCTGGCACTGTCTATAAGGGGGCGCTCTGCTGGCACTGTCTATAAGGGGGCGCTCTGCTGGCGCTGTCTATAAGGGGGCGCTCTGCTGGCGCTGTCTATAAGGGGGCGCTCTTCTGGCGCTGTCTATAAGGGGGCGCTCTTCTGGCGCTGTCTATAAGGGGGCGCTCTGCTGGCGCTGTCTATAAGGGGGCGCTCTGCTGGCACTGTATAAGGGGGCGCTCTGCTGGCATTGTCTATAAGGGGGCGCTCTGCTGGTGCTGTCTATAAGGGGGCGCTCTGCTGGCACTGTCTATAAGGGGGCGCTCTGCTGGCGCTGTCTATAAGGGGGCGCTCTGCTGGCGCTGTCTATAAGAGGGCGCTCTGCTGGCATTGTCTATAAGGGGGCGCTCTGCTGGCGCTCTCTATAAGGGGGCGCTCTGCTGGACTGTCTATAAAGGGGGCGCTCTGCAGGCACTGTCTATAAGGGGGCGCTCTGCTGGCACTGTCTATAAGGGGGCGCTCTGCTGGCACTGTCTATAAGGGGGCGCTCTGCTGGCACTGTCTATAAGGGGGCGCTCTGCTGGCACTGTCTATAAGGGGGCGCTCTGCTGCTGCTACTGTCTATAAGGGGGCGCTCTGCCGGCACTGTCTATAAGGGGGCGCACTGGGGGCGCTCTGCTGGCGCTGTCTATAAGGGGGCGCTCTGCTGGCACTGTATAAGGGGGCGCTCTGCTGGCGCTGTCTATAAGGGGGCGCTCTGCTGGCGCTGTCTATAAGGGGGCGCTCTGCTGGTACTGTCTATAAAGGGGGCGCTCTGCTGGCACTGTCTATAAGGGGGCGCTCTGCTGGCACTGTCTATAAGGGGGCGCTCTGCTGGCACTGTCTATAAGGGGGCGCTCTGCTGGTACTGTCTATAAAGGGGGCGCTCTGCTGGCACTGTCTATAAAGGGGGCGCTCGTCTGGCGCTGTCTATAAGGGGGCGCTCTGCAGGCACTGTCTATAAGGGGGCGCTCTGCTGGCACTGTCTATAAGGGGGCGCTCTGCAGGCACTGTCTATAAGGGGGCGCTCTGCTGGCACTGTCTATAAGGGGGCGCTCTGCAGGCCCTGTCTATAAGGGGGCGCTCTTCTGACACTGTCTATATGGGGGCGCTCTGCTGGCACTGTCTATAAGGGGGCGCTCTGCAGGCACTGTCTATAAGGGGGCGCTCTGCTGGCACTGTCTATAAGGGGGCGCTCTGCTGGCACTGTCTATAAGGGGGCGCTCTGCAGGCACTGTCTATAAGGGGGCGCTCTGCTGGCACTGTCTATAAGGGGGCGCTCTGCTGGTACTGTCTATAAAGGGGGCGCTCTGCTGGCACTGTCTATAAGGGGGCGCTCTGCAGGCACTGTCTATAAGGGGGCGCTCTGCTGGCACTGTCTATAAGGGGGCGCTCTGCTGGTACTGTCTATAAAGGGGGCGCTCTGCTGGCACTGTCTATAAAGGGGGCGCTCTTCTGGCGCTGTCTATAAGGGGGCGCTCTGCCGGCGCTGTCTATAAGGGGGCGCTCTGCCGGCGCTGTCTATAAGGGGGCGCTCTGCTGGCGCTGTCTATAAGGGGGCGCTCTGCTGGCGCTGTCTATAAGGGGGCGCTCTGCTGGCACTGTCTATAAGGGGGCGCTCTGCTGGCATTGTCTATAAGGGGGCGCTCTGCTGGCATTGTCTATAAGGGGGCGCTCTGCTGGCACTGTATAAGGGGGCGCTCTGCCGGCACTGTCTATAAGGGGGCGCTCTGCTGGCACTGTCTATAAAGGGGGCGCTCTGCTGGCGCTGTCTATAAGGGGGCGCTCTGCTGGCACTGTATAAGGGGGCGCTCTGCTGGCACTGTCTATAAGGGGGCGCTCTGCTGGTACTGTCTATAAAGGGGGCGCTCTGCTGGCGCTGTCTATAAGGGGGCGCTCTGCTGGCACTGTATAAGGGGGCGCTCTGCTGGCACTGTCTATAAGGGGGCGCTCTGCTGGCGCTGTCTATAAGGGGGCGCTCTGCTGGCGCTGTCTATAAGGGGGCGCTCTGCTGGCGCTGTCTATAAGGGGGCGCTCTGCTGGCGCTGTCTATAAGGGGGCGCTCTGCTGGCATTGTCTATAAGGGGGCGCTCTGCTGGCATTGTCTATAAGGGGGCGCTCTGCTGGCACTGTATAAGGGGGCGCTCTGCCGGTACTGTCTATAAGGGGGCGCTCTGCCGGCGCTGTCTATAAGGGGGCGCTCTGCTGGCGCTGTCTATAAGGGGGCGCTCTGCCGGCGCTGTCTATAAGGGGGCGCTCTGCCGGCGCTGTCTATAAGGGGGCGCTCTGCTGCTGCTACTGTCTATAAGGGGGCGCTCTGCTGGCACTGTCTATAAGGGGGCGCTCTGCTCGTACTGTCTATAAGGGGGCGCTCTGCTGGCGCTGTCTATAAGGGGGCGCTCTGCTGCTGCTACTGTCTATAAGGGGGCGCTCTGCTCGTACTTTCTATAAGGGGGCGCTCTGTCTGCTGGCACTTATGACGCCCCTCCCCCCATTGTCTCCCCCCTTTCCCGCCCCCGTCTTCCCGGTCACGTGACACCACTTCCTCCTCCACATTCGTTGTTGTCGCTGCCGGGCAATGACGTCACGTTCCCTGCTGCTGTGGGTGTGGCCTCCCCCTGAGCCTGTTCTGGCCAATGGCGTGCCTTGACGTGTCCCTGACAGCGCGATAGAACCTGTGGTGACGTCGTTGCGCTGGGCGTGGCCTCTGTCAGAGAGCCGGCTACCGGGGGAGGTCGGAGGTCAGAGCGGATCCAAGATGGCGGTGGCGCGGAGGTGAGAGCGGGCCTAGTGAGGATGGAGATGGCGCCTATAGATTGGGGGCGGGTGGGGGGCGCAGTGTGACTGTACCCGGATGTATGGCCGGGGCTCCCTCACTGCAGCTGCGCGCACACGGCCGCTCTGTAGTCGGATGTTGTCGGGTATCCGTCATTCAGCCGCCGCGGTGTAGCAGTGAGCTGATCTGAGGGATGAGCCCCGTGTGGAGGATAGTCTCCAGTGACTGCACTGCTCGTATAACCAGGCAGTGCAGACATGGTGTAGCATCAGGCCATATACGTGTGTGCTCCGCCATAGGGGCCCCGGCTATATCACAGGGCCACATACTGACGGCTGGCTCACACCTGCACTCTGATGTCATTGCTATGGTGATGACATCATCAGCCAGTCGCTGCCCTCCGCAGTCTGTGGGACTTAGACATTACTGCTGCAGTCCAGGGACTTGTCCTGTGTATTTGGGGAAGGGGTCACTATACACCTGCAGCCCTCTCCGGTATGTTATACTGGAGGAGCAGAGTGATCTATAGATAAAACTCAGCATGTTATAGATTGTCAGCTCTGTTTAGGAGTCCAGTGGGCGGTCCTAGCTGGCTTCTGTCTCTATACAGGGGAGGCTGGCACTGAGTAGGCCCGCCCACTGGACTCCTGAGGAAGGCCACACACAGAGGAGAGGGCTGGCGGCCAAGTGTGTGTGTGTGTGTGTGTGTGTGTGTGTGTGTGTCAGTCAGCTTTGCCTTCCAGTTTGCCTATAGTCACACGCGCACGCTCAGCTGGGCCAATCAGTAGATATTGGAGAGCCTGTGCTGTAACTTAAGTCTGGTGGCCCTGGTGCAGTCTTTTGTCCGGGCTCCGACCTCATCCCTGCAGCGAGTTCTTGATAGTGATGGTTATGGGTGATGAGGAGTTTTAGGGCCCGTTCACACGGGCACAGAGGGGGTGGATTATGGCGCATAGTCCACGTCATAATGGTGGTCTATGGAGACTGCCAGGCTGCTTCTTTACATGAGCGCCATGCTGCGGGCTGCCCTTTCTTCAGGTGGATTCCGCAGCATTTCTCCCCTGTGGAGAGGGTAGAGATGCTGCGGCCTATGAGCCAAGTGATTGGACTTATTAAAATTCAAGTGTCGCATTCTCTCCATTGGGGAAGAGTCCGAATCCCCCGTGGGTGACACCTGTGTATGTGGTGGGGGCAACTCGTAGACCCTGCCGTATATATAGGGGTCCTAATATCCTGTGGGTCGGTCCTCCATATACATTACCTATGGATCGTATAGATATAGCTTAACCGTTTCATCTCCACCCTGGGCCGGGCCTATACGTCCTCTCTGCAGTCAGTGTTAGGGAGCCCTCACACGGAGTAAACACACGTGTTTTGCAAAATACACATGTAAAAATAAGACTCCCAATGACTTCAATATTTTTTTTACACGTGTAAAAATACACGTGTAAAATTGCAAAATTACACGCGTGTTTACTCCGTGTGAAGGCTCCCTTATAGGGCAGAAGGTGCTGTGCAGATCACTATAGGGGAGCATCTATGAGACTCGCCTACCCCTCCCCAGGACAGCGTCCGGTCTCCAGTCGTCACTCTCACTCATTACAATGGAAAACTTCAGTTTATTTAGGTATTAACCTGTCAGTAACCTGAAATCGCCGTCCCCTTGTGTGCACAGGGTGCTAATACACATCAGCACTACAAAACCACTCAGAGTCTGCAGACATCTATATATCCGATCACAAGAGCCCGCACAGGACAGGAATTGTGAGCGTAATCGCCTGTGTTGTGTGAATTGAGGCTTAGAGTGAAGTCTTACACAGCAGGTTCATTCTGAACGTCATTCATGTGAATTGGGCTCAGAGATGTCCTCATGTGATAAGAAGGTTCTGTACTAACCCCGTATCCCGCCGCGCCGCTCCTGCAGGGATGGCGTCACTCTTATGGCTCCTGTAGGGCCTGGGAGATTCTCTGGGACTTTGATATTGAGGAACTATCCCATAGTCTGTGACTGGCAGGGGATCGACCCCTGGGCCCCCGGCGATCACCAGTCACATAGGGCAGCGACAGCTCAGTCCCATTCAGGTCAATGTCTCTGAGCTGCAATACTAATCAGAGGCTGCAGCTCACTCAAACATGGCGGCATCTTCATTCATGTGATATGTGGGGGTCCCTGGTGTCGGACCCCCACAGATGACCTGGTCACATGATACACATTGAGGAGTTTCTTACTGTTCTCTACACCTCCGTTCACATCTGCACCATAGGGGACCTGTGGGGCTGTGACTGTGGCACCAGGTGACTTGGCTTGTTGCCATGAAGCAGCGGGGGCACACAATATTTTAGGTATTATTTCCTTATATGACAGTAACTTGCAAAATTGTTTCATTTTCTGCTTAAACATTTTGGGACAATCTAGGAAACCAATAACTGCATTGTCTGAATATCCCCTTAGTGACATGTAAGTGGAATGAGGTTAAGCTGGTCTCTGGAATAGACAGGCGACCCCTCCCCCGCCCCCTCCTGAGCCCTGTAGCCTTTCAGTACAGCTGCAATGTGCATGCGCTTCTCCTTTAACTGACCATGATGATGTTAGATTGGGGGACCTGGAAGCTTCATTCTAGTCTTTGGCGGCCCCCCCTCCCCTAATGATCATGCATCGGTAGGTGATGAATGTTGTCCATCTGCATGTTATATCTCTATTTTGCTCATGTATTTCCCTGCAGGGCGCACGGTCCAGTCACTAACACATGTCAGTTTCTAGCTCCGCCCTCTTGTCCGCCGCGCTCCCTTTCCGCTCCTTTCGGGAGTGCCGTCACCTTTGTGCACCATTTTGCAGTTTACAGTCTTCTGAGTAAACACTTGAGGAGTTTTGTTCCCGGCCATTGCTTAGACTTTGTGTCCAGAGCTGGAATCTCCCAGCATTCCTTGCAGGCTTATTGCATGCTCAGGACTTGGGTTGTGTCTTCTGTACATCACTGTCATGTCTTGTAGATAAAGCCTCTACATATAGTGGTGGATGGTGACTGCGGGGGGGCTGTAGGGCTTGTCTGGCTGATATTTGGGGTGTCTCATGTCTTTTCCCCCCCTGTAGGCTCCTTGGGCTTGCTCTCGTGTTCTCGGTCTGTTTTTCTCCTGGCCTGAGCGTCGATAGGAGCAACTTCAAGACATGTGAACAGAGCTCATTCTGCAGGTGAGTGACCCAAGTATTCCTAGTCCGTGTGGATCCGTATACTATAGGTGTAAGTATATAGGTGTATAGCTAAAGAGTGTGCAAATGGACAAGGACAGCACCCACTACGGTGCCACGTGGACCCGGCCCAGGAGAACATACGACCCCTCCATGGAAGGGACCGAGTCTATACGTTACCACAATAGGTGTTCACTTGCAGTCAGTTTGGGGGCCCCTGATGATAAGAACGGGGGCCCAATATCCCCTCCATCAGATGTTCTCACTCCAGTCATCCCTATTGTTACCGCTGGAGCCGAGCTCTGCTTGCCCATATAGATCATATACTTGCCCAAGTTGCCGCTTCTCGTGATCCAATGGCCCCTGACTGATCTGCAGGCCTCTCCTGTTGTGTGTAACTGTAATTTGCATTTCCTGTTCACTGAAACGTGAGAAATAACCACAAACTGAAGAACTTCGCCCTCAGGACAAGTGTGACGAAACCAAAGGCTGAAACCGCACGGCGGGGAGAGCGACCGCCGGTAACAGAGAAGGTTATTACCTCCGTTATTGTAATCATGGAAACAATGGCGTTGGGTTATTAAATGATCTGATTAATAATTTGTGTAATTGGTCAGTTCAGACTTGTGTATACGGACGGCTGTCATAGTCAGAGTATATATAATATATCCTTTCCAAGCCCTCCAGGGGCTCCTGAGGATGAAGAGCCCCCTCACTGTCTCCCCTCCCAGCGATCGCCGTCCGCTCTGGTTACGTGAATGGCGTTTTGCAGAAGTTACGGGAGCGACCACTTTACCCTCTCGTATCTTCAGCAGAGGAGGGGGCGGCCATTTTTATTCGCTTGCTGTATGATTTATTGATTTGCTCCCCTCATTGATCGCAATGGTTTGCGGTTGCACGGTTTGCGGTTGCAGTTTGTATACGTGTATACGTTTACGTTGTACGTGTATACGTTTACGTTGTATACGTTTGTATACGTTTGTATACGTTTGTATACGTGTTTTGTATACGTGTTTTTGTATACGTGTTTCATCCGTGCCTTGTCTGGCCATCAGATCTGTCAGTAATTGTCACTTGCTCCTAGACGTCAGCGCAAACTGGAGCCGGGATCTTCTCCGTATCGGGCTCTGCTGGGAAGCGCAAAACTCGTTGCAGACAAGCTTGAGATCCAGCTTATAAATGACAAGACCCAGGTAAGCGCGGTCAAGTCGCCGTCAGTCCGGGCGATGAGTATTTGGGTGAGAGGTGTACACGGGGGGATTCTAATGAGACGGACACATCACAGCCGGGCAGACAGTAGTATTACAATAGAAGATAACACCTCATACAGTCACAGCGTCCACGACTGACAACAGATGATGTCACAGCTTAGCTCCATGTCCGAGCTGACCCCAGACTATTGGGGTTACAATAGACGTTATATAGGATTACAATAGATGTTATATAGGATTACAATAGACGTTCTGATGATTGTAATACTTATATTCGGGAATCTCTTTCTTAGGTCTCTCTCCTTCTGGAAGTCTTCGGACTCTACGGAAATATGACTCGCATTAAGATCAATGAGCTCAAACCTCTAAAACCCCGTTATGAGGTCCCAGATGTGCTGGTTGAGACTCCTGCCCCTGAAAAGTAAGTGACCCCACAGCGGCGGCCGGCCCTTGTTCCTTCCTCCTCTCGTCTCTATGTGCGTACTCATGGCTATTCTGACAGTCTGCAGGTCACCGGACAGGACGAGAACACCCTGGAATTGTCCTTGGGCAGCGACGAGCACAAACTTCTAGTGACCGGGTCGCCTTTCCGATTGGATATCCTGGCAGGGCGCGATTTGGTCCTGAGTGTAAACTCCCGGGGTTTGCTTTACTTTGAGCAACTCAGAGAAAGGAAAGACACGTGAGTAATATTGGGGGGGGTCTCTGCTTAGTGGAGGGGCTCATGTGTGATTGGGGTGTAATTGTGGGCCTGACATTCACTAGAGATCATCGTACTAAACCTAATGAAGTTTTGGGATGGTGATTTGGCCTTTTTACCTGGGAATTGCAACTGAAATGTGTTTTTCTTTCTTTTTTGCTCTGTGCCCCATCCCCTTTTCTTTCTGCCCTCTCCTCTCCTTCCCCATCACCTCCCAGTCTCTCGGCTAAAGTTAGTAGCGCTGTCGGTAACATGTGGCATAAGGTGAAGAATCTTTTCTCTAGGTAATCATTGATCCCGCTTGCAAACTGACTCCGACACACTGACCGACCTGAGCTTGGGTTTAGGATCATTAGACTTAAAGGGACACTACACCTAGAACTGGAAGAGGAAAAGGAACGGGAAATCTAGCGGCTTGTACTGTATGTCTATCTGCAAACAGAAACCGCGGGGTTAATCGTGTGCTGGAGTGTTATGTTTGACTGGTGGGTGACCCGGGGGCAGGGCTTAGTGCTGGGGAAAGGGGAGAGGCTCCTGCTGCAGTCAGACACAGGACAATGAGGACATGGCTCAGCTCCTGGGACTAATAGGAGGCTCGAGAGAAGGGGGGGAGGGTTTGAGAGATTTGTCTTGTTCACTTTCTGTATAAACCTAGAAGTTCTGAAACAAAGCTGGAACAAGTCTTAAAGGGGTTGTCTGAGATCATGCCCTTTAATGCAGGCAGCAAGGAAAGGTTAGAAAATAAAAATGCATTAGTACTTGCCTTCATCCTCCCATATGTTCCTGCACTGAACCTGACCACTGCCATATGCAACGTGGGTGCAGTGCTCGTGTCATGTTGAAGGGGTTGCTGCAGCCAATGATGTCACGTCGGCTCCGCCAAGGAATCGGAGAGAAGTCCCACATAGAGTCTATGGCGTCCATGGGTAGCCACTGTTTTAGCGGACGGGCTCTCCATCAGTTGGGGTTCCCCTGTGAAGCCAAACAACAGAGCCCAATGCAAGTGTGAACCTAGCCAGCTGTATACTATATACTGCCCCTGCCGCAGACTATGCTGACACTTTATAGGGGGTTATCCAGGGACTTTATGTTCTTATATACGTAGCCTGTACCTCGGGTCTCCAGGCTGGTTGCAATTCAGTCACCTGATCAGAATCTGTACCTGGCGTTGCGATCTTTCTGCCCCTCCCCTACATTAGAGGACCTCTTGGCCCCTCCACCAAGTCCATCTCACTTCATCCCCCGATAGGCTCCGCTGATTTCGATGCATTTGGGTTTTTCCTCTATCCCCCACATTGTCAGTACGTTTTCTGCTCCAGCTCAGGACCGCGCAGAGCATAAGACAGCGACCGCCCGTCTGAGGGGACGTTGGACCCTCGCAGATCTAATATTCGTCACCTCTCCTATGGTTAACCCCTTTAGCTCTTCTTGGCTGACGTTCTCTTCTCTGCTTGGCCTGTCTGTAGTAAGGGCAGTGTTCACACTCGCAGCGTTGTCTTGGCTTTTGCAGTTTTTGTGGATTGTGGTAGTTCCAGATTTACTTCCCGAGCCCGTGTGAGCCCCTTATAGCGTTGGAGCGGCAGGAGGACATTGTTGTAGACGTCTCAGGTGACGGCAGTAGTGACATAGGAGCAGACATCTGTGGTGGCTTTGTGTAGTCTTAGATCTCAGACCCCTTCATGGCTCCCGTCCATCTTCTAATCCTTTCCCTCCTCTCTACCTTGCCTCTGTTTCTATATATCCCATCCTCCTGGAAGCGTCACTCCTCACCCCTCGTCTTTGTTCGGCTTCTAGTGACTCGGACAAGACGGAGGAACCCGCTGGAGGTGACAATGAAAACCAAGGAGAGGAGGAAGTGGCAAAAGAAGAAGAAAGTAAAAAGGTGAGATTGGGGGGGGGAACAAAATAAACCCGCACATTCCTGGGTCCTATAATGTGGTCGTGGCCAGCTGTGCCCTGTCGCTGGGCTGAGCGCCGCCCTAGTGGTTGGATTGGTACTGTGACCTCAATACATCCCCCTCTGCCATGTCTGTGCTGACACTCCGTCTCTGGACCCAAATCTACAGCATGGGGGGCGGGGTGGATATAGAGGGGAGGGCTTGGATTACACAGCAAAGAGGGAGGGGATTGGGCCGCACCTCTGATCTGCGCCTTGTCCATCTTCAGGTAAGTCGTCCTCCCTTACCATTTAAAGCCACAAAGCAGAAGTATTTATTTGTAGACAGAATATCCCTTTAATAAGTGACAGACGGTGAGCGGCCCTGACGAGTCTCTGTGGTGACTTTTACCTCCATTTTCTTGTCTACCAGGAAGAAGAGGACGAGCCGGGAATGTGGGAAGAAACCTTTAAAACTCACACGGACACCAAACCTCATGGTAAGGCTTATGGTCTGGGCTGCGGTGGGACATAAGGGCGCCCATAAGACGTTCTCAGCCATAGCTAGGAGGAGATTCCTGCATAAAGGAGTTCTCCAAGGCCAAGATACTGAGCTCCACTTCTCATATCGCAGCTCAGTCCCATTCAAATCAATAGGGCTGAGCCGTAACCTGGACGTTCGACCCATAGATGTGATATCGGAGCTCAGTAGGTCAGTCCTGGAGAACCCCTTTAACTCTCGATGCCTTAGTTGTGTTCCATGTGATGTTTCAGCAGTGCAAGGAAAAGGTTAGATTTTGTGACCGTGACACATCCCATAAACTGGATGATAATCTTTTAGTGGTCACATCTCGCCGTGCAGGCACTTACCCTGATCTGCTGTAGAGTCCTAGTCTTGGTACATTTGCATTGTGGGATATTGGGGAGACTCTTTGGTAGCCGCCTGCAGTTGCAGGACATGAGGTTACCGGGTCTTCAGGCTTTGTCTGCTCCTTCCAGGTGTCGCTCAGTATAACGGGACTGACTTGGACATGTTGGGGTTAATTCTTACATCTGACCCCTTGTCTTGCACTTTTCCTGCAGGTCCTTCTTCGGTGGGTCTGGATTTCTCTCTGCCGGGATTTGAGCACGTCTATGGGATTCCAGAACACGCCGACAACCTGAGACTACGGACCACAGAGTGAGAACGTCTGCACATATGTTAGATCTTCTTATTAGGTGTCTGCCCATATAAAGGGTGTCCAGGAGACTCCGGCAGATCCTTGTGAATGTTCCTGAGCCCGAGATCCACCAGATATAGGCAATTAGAAAGGAAAATGGTTGTTCATCGTAATTTATTACTGACTAGTGTCATCCTTACTGCACTGGCGGTATTATTTATTGTCGTGTGCACCTTGCACATCCGGATACTTTCTCCCCCTCCCCCCCCCCATGGATGACGCTGAGCTGTAGGTCCCTCTGACATTGTAGGTACGTACACCAGCAATATCTCTGCAACCAGGGCAGATACTGACGGAGCTTATCAGTGCACTGTCAGCTTTCCCGCCATATATAACACTGTGATTGTTATGGGATGTGAGGGGACCCCTTTAAGGCCTGTGTCTGTTTGGACACTCTGTCACACTGTCTGTCAAAAATCACCAGCCAAAAATACATAAATGGACTCCCAGCGATCCCCATTCTAGTCAGAGAGTCCGTCAGACTCTTCATTTAATGGATCAGGTTGTATCTGTGTTTCCATTCTTCTGGTGTGACCCTACAGTTAGTGAAGGGTTCTTCAGGGCAGGTGACCCCTCTGGGGGTGATCTGTGATGATATTGATAAGTGCCGGTTTTGTATGTTGCAGGAGCACGGATCCATATCGGCTCTATAACCTGGACGTCTTTCAGTATGAGCTGTACAACACCATGGCGTTATATGGCGCCGTCCCCCTAATGCTCGCTCACAATGTTCAGCGCACTTTGGGTATTTTTTGGCTGAATGCTGCAGAGACGTGGGTAGACATCAGCTCGAACACCGCCGGCAAGGTAAGATTACTGGGTTATGGCAGGGATAGGGAACGTACGGCTCTCCAACTGTTGCAAAACTACATCTCCCAGTATGCATACTTGCTCTGCTGTTCTTGGAACTCCCATGGAAGTGAATGGAGCATGCTGGGAGTTGGAGTTTCACAGCAGCTGGAGAGCCGAAGGTTCCCTACCCCTGGGTTATGGCGCGATATCCGGATGATGAGGAATGGCTGCTTCTAATGTCCTTGTTCCTTGTACACATGACAGACTCTTCTTGGTAAGATGCTGCAGTACATGCAGGGGGGAGATGAGACGCCGCAGACCGATGTGCGCTGGATGTCGGAGAGTGGAATCATTGACGTCTTTGTTCTTCTCGGGCCTTCACCTAGCGAGGTCTTTAAGCAGTACGCCCTCCTCACAGGTATTCTATATACACCTAAGAAATTCTAGACGCTACATCCTGCAATAGTAATGTGTGAAGGGCCGTCCAGAACCCTGAGCTGTGTGCATAGTGTGATATACTAGCTGTATACCAGGGTGCTGTGTGCATTGTGTGGTATACTAGCTGCAGTACCGGGCTCTGTATACCAGGGTGCTGTGTGCATTGTGTGGTATACTAGCTGCAGTACCAGGCTCTGTATACCAGGGTGCTGTGTGCATTGTGTGGTATACTAGCTGCAGTACCAGGCTCTGTATACCGGGGTGCTGTGTGCATTGTGTGGTATACTAGCTGCAGTACCAGGCTCTGTATACCAGGGTGCTGTGTGCATTGTGTGGTATACTAGCTGCAGTACCAGGCTCTGTATACCGGGGTGCTGTGTGCATTGTGTGGTATACTAGCTGCAGTACCAGGCTCTGTATACCAGGGTGCTGTGTGCATTGTGTGGTATACTAGCTGCAGTACCGGGCTCTGTATACCAGGGTGCTGTGTGCATTGTGTGGTATACTAGCTGCAGTACCAGGCTCTGTATACCGGGGTGCTGTGTGCATTGTGTGGTATACTAGCTGCAGTACCAGGCTCTGTATACCAGGGTGCTGTGTGCATTGTGTGGTATACTGGCTGCAGTACCAGGCTCTGTATACCAGGGTGCTGTGTGCATTGTGTGGTATACTAGCTGCAGTACCGGGCTCTGTATACCAGGGTGCTGTGTGCATTGTGTGGTATACTAGCTGCAGTACCGGGCTCTGTATACCGGGGTGCTGTGTGCATTGTGTGGTATACTGGCTGCAGTACCAGAAGTCTTTCCTGTAAAGCCTCGTGCTCACAACCAGGTGCCCAGATAAATCCCTGTATTCAGCCTTGCAGCCCATGTCAGGGGAGATGTTACTTCTGCCAGGTAACAGGATTCATTTTAGCTGCCCTGCCCTCCCCCTTTAGAACAGACAGCCGAGCATGCATGTTACACATCTACGTTGGGGATGATGAGATATTGGACCCGGATGCATGTCCAGTGCAGGAGACTGAGGGTGTTGTCCGTCTTTACTAAACCTCTTCTCCCTCATTATTCAGGGACCCAGGCCCTGCCACCATACTTCTCGCTGGGATACCACCAGTGCCGATGGAACTACAATGACGAGGAGGACGTGCGCAATGTGGACGCCGGCTTTGATGAGCACGATCTGCCTTATGATGTCATCTGGTTAGATATCGAGCATGCCGATGGGAAGAGATATTTCACCTGGGACCCTCACAAGTTCCCCACCCCCAAAAATATGCTGACTGGACTGAAAGAGAAGAGGAGGAAGGTGAGCGAGGCCGAACTTTACCGCACGATCGGTCCGAATAATCCGTCATTACATAGGACTCTGTGGTCCCTGATCTCATACCAGTCTGAGGCTGTGCAGTAAACATGGCCGAGCGCAACTTTTACCTGGGCTCTGTGCACAACCCGTACTAGCTGCGTTATTAATAGATATCCACCTCTCTGCCCCCCTTCCCCCCCCCCCCATACATTATCACAGGCCCTTGTATACGGCAGTGAGCTGTTTTGTGGCCTGTGCTCACTAGGTAGAGTGAATAGGTCACCGACTGGTCATATGGTGTAGGACTGGTCACATGGGGTAAGGCTGGTCACATGGGGTAAGGCTGGTCACATGGGGTAAGGCTGGTCACACGGGGTAAGGCTGGTCACACGGGGTAAGGCTGGTCACACGGGGTAAGGCTGGTCACACGGGGTAAGGCTGGTCACACGGGGTAAGGCTGGTCACACGGGGTAAGGCTGGTCACACGGGGTAAGGCTGGTCACACGGGGTAAGGCTGGTCACACGGGGTAAGGCTGGTCACACGGGGTAAGGCTGGTCACACGGGGTAAGGCTGGTCACACGGGGTAAGGCTGGTCACATGGCTTAATCCCCTCCCGACATCTTCCATACGGTTACGGTGGATATCGGGTATTTAAACATGGCGACCGCTCAGGAGCTGAACTGTTGCCATCGCCACTGAGTCTCCGCTGCCATATACATTGGAGTCCTGGCGGTAAACCCAAAGTACGTATCGCCCCATAGAATACAGGTGCGTGGCTGGAAGGGGTTAATCTAGTTGTCATGTGACAGCGGGACGTCTTATAATAACTTTTGTTGTTTGGCAGATGGTGGCGATTGTGGACCCTCACATAAAAATCGATAGCAGTTATCGGATTCACAGCGAGATCCGATCGCGCAATTACTATGTTAAAAACAAAGATGGAGGCGACTATGAGGGCTGGTGCTGGCCAGGTAGGTGCAATCAATAATGGCGGACTATAGTGGTGAGGACGGGTGTAGTCACAGGTATGTCCGAAATAAACTGAGTAACTTGGGGTTTGCTGTTTCCTTGCAGGCTCCGCGGCCTATCCCGACTTCACGAATCCGGATATGCGAGCCTGGTGGTCCAGCATGTTCTCCTATGACCAGTACGAGGTAATGGGCCGCGCTGCTCCTTACTCTTCCTAATTCTTCCCCCCTTTCTGTGCTGATCGTTACGTTCCTGCCTCCTCAGGGATCTTTGGACAATCTGTTTGTTTGGAACGACATGAACGAACCGTCAGTATTCAATGGGCCAGAAGTGACGATGCACAAAGATGCCGTGCACTGGGGGGGCTGGGAGCACCGGGATGTGCACAACCTGTACGGGCTCTATGTGGTGAGTACGAGGACCTGGGGGCTTAGTAAAGGTACAGACCGCCCTGTGCATGGAAGTCCATGGGCAGTGGTCACACATGGTGCAATGGTCACTCGCCCAGGACCCCCCGCCCTCGTGAGCCCCAGTGTTTGGATGCCCATCGAGCAGACACTTAATCCTTAAATCCTAGGACAAGGTCTTAGTCTCAGATTTTTGCTTGTGTTCCTGCTGACCCTTTGCCTGTTTGCAGCACCGAGCCACGGCCGAGGGTTTGGTTCATCGCTCTGGGGGGAAGGAGAGGCCGTTCGTCTTGACTCGAGCCTTCTTTGCGGGATCTCAGCGTTACGGTACGAGTAATGGCGCTGCTTGTCAGGACTCCGGGACCTGCGGTAGTTCTAGTATAATGCTCTGCTATTCTCTGCAGGTGCCGTATGGACGGGCGATAATGCTGCCGAGTGGGAACACCTAAAAATCTCGCTCCCCATGTGCCTGAGTCTGGCCTTAGTCGGGATCTCGTTCTGTGGAGGTTTGTCTACACTTGTTACTGTTGGGGTACAGCGCTAATGTCCGACCACCCCTCAAACTGTCCTTGTGCCCCCTAATCCATGTATGCACCAACAAGAGACAGGGCAGGGCTTTCCTAGTGTTCAGGGCGCTCACCACGTTGGTGGATTCTCCTTGTATTTCGGGACAATCCTTCTAAGATCTCTTTCCTTGACTCTCACAGCGGATGTTGGAGGATTCTTCAAGAACCCGGATCCTGAGCTGCTCGTCCGCTGGTACCAGGCCGGAGCCTATCAGCCTTTCTTCCGCGCACACGCTCACTTGGACACCCCTCGTCGTGAACCTTGGCTACATGGCGAAGCCAATAAGGAGCTTATACGGGAGGCCTTGCTGCAAAGATACGCTCTCCTGCCGTACTGGTATACGCTGTTCTATAGCGCACACCGTGACGCCGAGCCTGTAATGAGGTGAGACAAGGCCCAGACCGGGAGAGAAAGGGAAAACTGGTGCTGGAGGTCCCAAAACTCAAAGTGGTTCCCCTGATCTCAGGGAATATAAGTGACCCTACAATCGGGTGTGGGGGGGGGGGGGACTAAATAGACAACATGCAGGAGGAGACCAGGACTTAGACCCCACTTGGCCTGTTCTCGGGATCTGCCATGAATAGAGATGAGCGAGTACTGTTGGGATCAGCCGATCCGAACAGCACGCTCGCATAGACATGAATGGACGTAGCCGGCACGCCGGGGGGGGTTAAGCGGCCGGCCGACGTCCAAGCGGAAGTACCAGGTGCATCCATTCATTTCTATGGAGCGTGCTGTTCGGATCGGCTGATCCCAACAGTACTCGCTCATCTCTAGCCATGAATACTCTGACCCTGGAAAACTCTTAAAGGGATTTTGTCATTACAGAAACCTATCGCTTCACTGAAGGAGCCCCAACAATCAGGAGAACGGGGCCCCAAAAGTCCTCCATGTGGATACAAAATCCGCGCCCGTGATTGGCCGGCGCTTCATTCACTTCTATGGGGCCTCTGCATATTGAGGTCATGAAAGCCCCATAGAAGTGAATGAGCTGGTTGTTCATGCCGCTGCCACTGCGCTGCATTTGGGACTTTGTGATCGCTGGGGGTCTCGGTGGTCAGACCCCAATTATCTGGCACTTCTCCACTATCAGGGACTGGTCAGGGACTAAGTGTCTGTACTGACAACACAGACCTGACCGAGCTATTAACTCTTTGATGCTTTGTATATTTTAGGCCTCTTTGGGTCGAGTTCCCCTCCGATGCTTCTACATTTGCAATGGACGACCAGTATTTACTAGGTGAGCATCTTCTATATGTCTGTACTATATACAGAGCCCTGTCAGGCTGGTGGGTTATATAGGGACTGACAAACCTCGCCAAGTGCTGTAGTCCTCCGCCAGTCCCATCGAGGTGAACATGTCTGACCACACATGACTCATACATGACGATATTGGGACCATGTTGTTGATCAGTGCGGTCCCACAAATCGCTTATCTACAGGATCGATATGAGCTGGTGCGAGCCCTGGCAGTATCTGTAACATGGTTGTGCTTATTGTCTAGGGCCTGGTCTTTTGGTGCACCCTGTGACGGAGAGCAGTGCTCGAGGAGTGCAGATCTATCTTCCCGGGACTGGAGAGGTTTGTATAGATCCCTATATCCGTATACCCGGCACCTATCACAGTTACTCCCCTCCCCCGACTCCTCCAGTCTGTCGCTGACCCCTTGTCTTTCTCGCCAGGTCTGGTATGATGTCCACACCTATAAGAGATACGAGTCTCCTCAGAAGTTCTACCAGCCGGTCACCATGAGCTCGGTGAGTGTCCGGACATGACCTGCTGTTTATTCTTACAATCTGATATTTCAGCTTTCTTATTGTCCTATAACTTCTCTTCTTCTTTGTGACTTTCTCAGATTCCAGTGTTTCAGCGCGGAGGCTCCATAATCCCTCGGAAGGATCGGCCAAGACGTTCCTCAGACTGTATGCGAGACGACCCCTTCACTCTGTACGTGGCGCTGAGCCTGCAGGTCAGTCAGGTGTCTGGATTGTCCTTCTCTGGTCACTCCGTGTGTGGACATTGTCCGGGACGTCCCTATGACGCCTTTACATGTGAGATTTGTCTGTTTTAGGGAGAAGCTCAGGGAGAATTGTACTTGGATGACGGCCATAGCTTCAACTACCAGCAAAACCAGTTCTTGTACAGAAAATTCAGCTTTAGTCATGGAAAGTTAACGTCAAGGTGAGATTCAGGATGTGAAAGCCTGAAATATAGAAAAAAGGAGGCTGCACCCATGTGAGGGCTCAGCCCCAACTCCTATACACCCATGTGAGGGCTCAGCCCCAACTCCTATACACCCATGTGAGGGCTCAGCCCCAACTCCTATACACCCATGTGAGGGCTCAGCCCCAACTCCTATACACCCATGTGAGGGCTCAGCCCCAACTCCTCCTCTGCACCCATGTGAGGGCTCAGCCCCAACTCCTCTGCACCCATGTGAGGGCTCAGCCCCATCTCCTCTGCACCCATGTGAGGGCTCAGCCCCAACTCCTCCTCTGCACCCATGAGAGAGCTCAGCCCCAACTCCTCTGCACCCATGTGAGGGCTCAGCCCCAACTCCTCTGCACCCATGTGAGGGCTTAGCCCCAACTCCTCCTCTGCACCCATGTGAGGGCTCAGCCCCAACTCCTCTGCACCCATGTGAGGGCTCAGCCCCATCTCCTCTGCACCCATGAGAGAGCTCAGCCCCATCTCCTCTGCACTCCTGTGAGGGCTCAGTCCCAACTCCTCTGCACCCATGTGAGGGCTCAGCCCCAACTCCTCCTCTGCACCCATGTGAGGGCTCAGCCCCAACTCCTCCTCTGCACCCATGAGAGAGCTCAGCCCCAACTCCTCTGCACCCATGTGAGGGCTCAGCCCCAACTCCTCTGCACCCATGTGAGGGCTTAGCCCCAACTCCTCCTCTGCACCCATGTGAGGGCTCAGCCCCAACTCCTCCTCTGCACCCATGTGAGGGCTCAGCCCCATCTCCTCTGCACCCATGAGAGAGCTCAGCCCCATCTCCTCTGCACTCCTGTGAGGGCTCAGTCCCAACTCCTCTGCACCCATGTGAGGGCTCAGCCCCAACTCCTCCTCTGCACCCATGTGAGGGCTCAGCCCCAACTCCTCCTCTGCACCCATGTGAGGGCTCAGCCCCAACTCCTCCTCTGCACCCATGTGAGGGCTCAGCCCCAACTCCTCCTCTGCACCCATGTGAGGGCTCAGCCCCAACTCCTCCTCTGCACCCATGTGAGGGCTCAGCCCCAACTCCTCCTCTGCACCCATGTGAGGGCTCAGCCCCAACTCCTCCTCTGCACCCATGTGAGGGCTCAGCCCCAACCCCTTTGTACTCCTTCGCCCTTCACTTGTCCAGGTAATGCTTATGTACTGCTGTGACTAAAAGCATTGGGCAGTTGAGCTCTGCAGCCTTGTTGCCCCCACTCTCTGCTTTCAGGAGCGCCTTGTTATATATGATCAGCTAGAAATACTCCTAATGTCTATGGGCTGCCGGACACTGAGGAATCGCCCACAAGCCCCCTCTATAAGCGTTTCAGTTAATGTATATATATTTTATTTTTTCCCCAGTTCTCTGGATCTTAATGGAAAATTTGAGACCCCGAGTTGGTTAGAAAGAGTCGTGATCATCGGTGCTGCAAAGCCGAACAGAATAACCTTACATCAGCCGGGTAAGTGCTTGCCGGTCAGCGATTACATGTATGACCTTAGTGCAGAGGCCGGAGCCTTGCTCCATTGTCTTCCCTGCAGCCGCTCCGATCTGGTCCCCTTGTTGGTCATGTGATCAGGGGTTGTGCAGGTGAAGGTAAGGAAGTTCTGTCCTCTGCAGCGGAAATAACAGGGCTCTATGTGCGGCAAATATATAGGGAAGCATCAAGAATCCCCGGATAAACCCTGTAATCTGCCGAGTGCCACAATCTCCGGGGTCCTTTAGGGAGACGCCCCATAACTGATAGATGGGGGGGCGAGTCTAATGCAGAAATACACTTCTATATTCTCATAAATCAGTAAGGCGAAGGGAAGAAACTGCGATAATCTCCAGGAAAGAAAAGTGTCTGTGAGGGATTCCTGTGTCTGTATGTAGTGCCTCTGTCTGTCCCTCTCTCTATGTAGTGCCGCTGTCTGTCCCTCTCTCTATAGTGCTGCTGTCTGTCTGTCTCTATAGTGCTGCTGTCTGTCTGTCTCTATGTAGTGCCGCCGTCTGTCTGTCTCTATGTAGTGCCGCTGTCTGTCTCTATGTAGTGCCGCCGTCTGTCTGTCTCTATGTAGTGCCGCTGTCTGTCTCTATGTAGTGCCGCCGTCTGTCTGTCTCTATGTAGTGCCGTTGTCTGTCTGTCTCTATAGTGCTGCTGTCTGTCTGTCTCTATAGTGCCGCTGTCTGTCTGTCTTTATGTAGTGCCGCTGTCTGTCTCTATAGTGCTGCTGTCTGTCCCTCTCTCTATAGTGCCGTTGTCTGTCTCTATGTAGTGCCGCCGTCTGTCTGTCTCTATGTAGTGCCGCTGTCTGTCCCTATGTAGTGCCGTTGTCTGTCTGTCTCTATGTAGTGCCGCTGTCTGTCTCTATGTAGTGCCGCCGTCTGTCTGTCTCTATGTAGTGCCGTTGTCTGTCTGTCTCTATAGTGCTGCTGTCTGTCTGTCTCTATAGTGCCGCTGTCTGTCTGTCTTTATGTAGTGCCGCTGTCTGTCTCTATAGTGCTGCTGTCTGTCCCTCTCTCTATAGTGCCGTTGTCTGTCTCTATGTAGTGCCGCCGTCTGTCTCTATGTAGTGCCGTTGTCTGTCTCTATGTAGTGCCGTTGTCTGTCTGTCTCTATGTAGTGCCGCCGTCTGTCTGTCTCTATGTAGTGCCGCTGTCTGTCTCTATGTAGTGCCGCTGTCTGTCTCTATGTAGTGCCGTTGTCTGTCTCTATGTAGTGCCGTTGTCTGTCTGTCTCTCTATGTAGTGCCGCCGTCTGTCTGTCTCTATGTAGTGCCGCCGTCTGTCTGTCTCTATGTAGTGCCGTTGTCTGTCTGTCTTTATGTAGTGCCGCTGTCTGTCTCTATGTAGTGCCGTTGTCTGTCTCTATGTAGTGCCGTTGTCTGTCTGTCTCTATGTAGTGCCGCCGTCTGTCTGTCTCTATGTAGTGCCGCTGTCTGTCTCTATGTAGTGCCGCTGTCTGTCTCTATGTAGTGCCGTTGTCTGTCTGTCTCTCTATGTAGTGCCGCCGTCTGTCTGTCTCTATGTAGTGCCGCCGTCTGTCTGTCTCTATGTAGTGCCGTTGTCTGTCTGTCTTTATGTAGTGCCTCTGTCTGTCTGTCTCTATGTAGTGCCGCTGTCTGTCTGTCTTTATGTAGTGCCTCTGTCTGTCTGTCTCTATGTAGTGCCGCTGTCTGTCTGTCTCTATGTAGTGCCGTTGTCTGTCTGTCTTTATGTAGTGCCTCTGTCTGTCTGTCTCTATGTAGTGCCGCCGTCTGTCTGTCTCTATGTAGTGCCGTTGTCTGTCTGTCTTTATGTAGTGCTGCTGTCTGTCTGTCTTTATGTAGTGCCTCTGTCTGTCCCTCTCTCTATAGTGCTGCTGTCTGTCTGTCTCTATGTAGTGCCGTTGTCTGTCTGTCTCTATGTAGTGCCGTTGTCTGTCTGTCTTTATGTAGTGCCTCTGTCTGTCCCTCTCTCTATAGTGCTGCTGTCTGTCTGTCTCTATGTAGTGCCACTGTCTGTCTCTATGTAGTGCCGCTGTCTGTCTCTATGTAGTGCCGCTGTCTGTCTCTATGTAGTGCCGCTGTCTGTCTCTATGTAGTGCTGCTGTCTGTCTGTCTTTATGTAGTGCCTCTGTCTGTCCCTCTCTCTATAGTGCTGCTGTCTGTCTGTCTCTATGTAGTGCCGCCGTCTGTCTGTCTCTATGTAGTGCCGCTGTCTGTCTCTATGTAGTGCCGTTGTCTGTCTGTCTCTATGTAGTGCCGCTGTCTGTCTGTCTTTATGTAGTGCCGTTGTCTGTCTGTCTTTATGTAGTGCCTCTGTCTGTCCCTCTCTCTATAGTGCTGCTGTCTGTCTGTCTCTATGTAGTGCCACTGTCTGTCTCTATGTAGTGCCGCTGTCTGTCTCTATGTAGTGCCGCTGTCTGTCTCTATGTAGTGCCGTTGTCTGTCTCTCTATGTAGTGCCGTTGTCTGTCTCTATGTAGTGCCGTTGTCTGTCTGTCTCTATGTAGTGCCGCTGTCTGTCTCTATGTAGTGCCGCTGTCTGTCTCTATGTAGTGCTGCTGTCTGTCTGTCTCTATGTAGTGCCACTGTCTGTCTCTATGTAGTGCCGCTGTCTGTCTCTATGTAGTGCCGCTGTCTGTCTCTATGTAGTGCCGCTGTCTGTCTCTATGTAGTGCCGTTGTCTGTCTGTCTCTATGTAGTGCCGTTGTCTGTCTCTATGTAGTGCCGTTGTCTGTCTGTCTCTATGTAGTGCCGCTGTCTGTCTCTATGTAGTGCCGCTGTCTGTCTCTATGTAGTGCCGCTGTCTGTCTCTATGTAGTGCCGCTGTCTGTCTCTATGTAGTGCCGCTGTCTGTCTCTATGTAGTGCCGTTGTCTGTCTCTATGTAGTGCCGTTGTCTGTCTGTCTCTATGTAGTGCCGCTGTCTGTCTCTATGTAGTGCCGCTGTCTGTCTCTATGTAGTGCCGTTGTCTGTCTGTCTCTATGTAGTGCCGTTGTCTGTCTCTATGTAGTGCCGTTGTCTGTCTGTCTCTATGTAGTGCCGTTGTCTGTCTCTATGTAGTGCCGTTGTCTGTCTGTCTCTATAGTGCTGCTGTCTGTCTGTCTCTATAGTGCTGCTGTCTGTCTGTCTCTATGTAGTGCCGCTGTCTGTCTCTATGTAGTGCCGTTGTCTGTCTGTCTCTATGTAGTGCCGTTGTCTGTCTGTCTCTATAGTGCTGCTGTCTGTCTGTCTCTATGTAGTGCCGCTGTCTGTCTCTATGTAGTGCCGCTGTCTGTCTCTATGTAGTGCCGTTGTCTGTCTCTATGTAGTGCCGCTGTCTGTCTGTCTCTATGTAGTGCCGCTGTCTGTCTGTCTCTATGTAGTGCCGTTGTCTGTCTCTATGTAGTGCCGCTGTCTGTCTGTCTCTATGTAGTGCCGCTGTCTGTCTGTCTCTATGTAGTGCCGTTGTCTGTCTCTATGTAGTGCCGCTGTCTGTCTGTCTCTATGTAGTGCCGTTGTCTGTCTGTCTCTATGTAGTGCCGTTGTCTGTCTCTATGTAGTGCCGTTGTCTGTCTCTATGTAGTGCCGCTGTCTGTCTGTCTCTATGTAGTGCCGTTGTCTGTCTGTCTCTATGTAGTGCCGCTGTCTGTCTGTCTCTATGTAGTGCCGCTGTCTGTCTGTCTCTATGTAGTGCCGCCGTCTGTCTGTCTCTATGTAGTGCCGCCGTCTGTCTGTCTCTATGTAGTGCCGCCGTCTGTCTGTCTCTATGTAGTGCCGCCGTCTGTCTGTCTCTATGTAGTGCCGCCGTCTGTCTGTCTCTATGTAGTGCCGCCGTCTGTCTGTCTCTATGTAGTGCCGTTGTCTGTCTCTATGTAGTGCCGTTGTCTCTGTCTCTATGTAGTGCCGCCGTCTGTCTGTCTCTATGTAGTGCCGTTGTCTCTGTCTCTATGTAGTGCCGCCGTCTGTCTGTCTCTATGTAGTGCCGTTGTCTGTCTGTCTCTATGTAGTGCCGTTGTCTGTCTGTCTCTATGTAGTGCCACTGTCTCTCCTCTTCCTCCTCCCCCTCTCCATAGACTTCTATTGTTCAGGTTTAATGCAGCAGGAGGTAAATAAGTGAAGTGCCGCCCCTTATCTTATCTTATCTGTACAAGACCTATTAAGTATTTTATCTTCGCCTGTATGATGTGACGTTCGATGTTCCATCCGCCGCCGCTGTGACCCCTCCCCTAATTACCGCTCTTCTTTCTTTCCTCCCAGGTGGTTCAGATTTGCAGCTGGATTTTGACTACAATGCCCAAACCTCAGTAATAACTGTGCGGAAACCAGGAGTCAACATCGCGTCAGATTTCACCATCTCTCTCCGATAACACCTCAGATGTAACAAGCGTTTAGGGGAAGAAGGGGCAGTGACTCCCCCAAATAGCAGGTGGTGTAAGGTGGACGACATCCATGGACCAAACGTGATCATAAAGAGACCAGGACACGAGCGCTGTATGTATGTATGTATGTATGTATGTATGTATGTATGTGTGTATGTGTGTATGTATGTGTGTGTGTGTGTGATGACATTTCTGGGCACTGCCCTCCTGCACTTCTGGTGTGTGCGTGTGTACGAGCGTGCGTGTATGTGTATACAGATCATACACAATGATTACAGTAACTGGACTGACTACGCTTAGAATTGAGATTATTTTTTTGATTATAATCTGCCTCTTAATCTGACCTTTCACCTGACCTCTGACCCCCGCTGTCTCAGTAGTGTGGGGGGAGGGGGGCAGACTTACATGTAACACATAAGATGACTAGTAAATTCTCAGGGCTGCCGCCATTGTGAGGAATGTTTGGATCGGGAATTATGTTAATAATCAGATTAGTTTGACAACAGGCCCCGCCCCCGCCTGCTCCTTCTTCCCCTCCCCCGACCTGTGCCCGAGGGGGTGCAGGGACAGCCCACTAATGTGACGCCCCGCGTAGCTACGATTGGGGAGGCCGCCGTCTACATCCTTCGCCTGCTAGTGAGAACGATGACAACACGACAAGGCTTTTCTATTTTGGGGGGAGGGACGTGGATCCAAGGCTCGATGATCGGAAAATGTTTTGATAAAATGAGAAATAAAAAATATTTAAAAAAAACCTTTGGGGTTTTTGCATTTTATTCCAGTTTGATGTTGGGCTCAGCAAGTAAATAAGTGTGAAGGTGGCAACTGAATCTGACAACTACCAGGGGTCCGGTAAAGGGGAGGGGCCTGGAATGAAAGGACCAATCACAAGAGTAAGAGCGATCGCTGCGATCTGAGGAACGATCGTACTGTAGCAGTGTCAGGTGCGCAGCACAACACTCCGCGGGGTGTATTCACACTCTCTTGGGATCCGTAGAGATGTTGGCCCGCACTTTAGATGTCTGATCCGGCAGCCTAATGCTTAAAGGGCACCTGAGGCTTCATGAAACGTTCCGGTCCGTGCAGGGTCTTCTGGTCTGTCTGTTCTGGGACTAACAAACAGATCAGTTTCTCGTTGCAAATTGCCCCATTTTTGGCTGCTGCATGTTTTGCATCTAGCTGTGGGCGTGTACAGTAATAGGCCCCTCCCCTATACAGTTATTTACATACACTATTGCCAGGAGTAACTGTCCAAGAGCAAAGGAAAGGCCAAGTGACCAGAATATGAGGTCCAGGGCACTGAACTGCAGAGTGTGTACCTGTATATCTATACACATCCAATACTACCGTCTACCTCGCAGACACGACACATGAATAGCGCAGTCTGTGAGCGCAGGCCATACAAGTACATGAGACATTTCTTACTGCAGCACCTTCAGTCCTTGTCGTTTGCAAACATGTCTGTGCAGGTTGTGAGTAGACTCGGTCCCTCCCGTCTGCATTCGCTATGTGAGGAGAATCGACCCCTCCCCATAGACTTCCCTGTTAACAAAGCAGTCCATTGTAAATTAGCTACAGGGGGAGACGCCTGGGGGCAGGAACTTCTAGGCTGAGGCCCCACATTACGGAAACGCAGCTTATTTTGCTACAAAAGTCAAGAATGGCTACAAAAGGAATGGAAAATATCTAGAAAGTTCTTAGACGTTTCCCTTCTGATCCATCCACTTCTAACAGTCAAAAAACCACAACAAATAAAGCTGCGCTTCCGTAACGGGGGGCCTCGGCCTTAGAGAGTTTTTTAAGGCAAAAAGCTGCCACGTTTTCAGGGCTTTATATGTTGTTTTGGAATTCCAGGCTCAATGACGTGACACAAAGTTGTGGGATTGGATACAATTGTAGCAAATTATTGGATAGAACTGCAGCGGATTGTGAACAGATACTGGATACTCTGGGACCGCTGCAGTAACTGGGTAAGTTAGAGATGTGATGGGGATAGTAACTGCAATAATTGGGCAGAGCAAGTCATTTATTGGGCAAAGTTACAAAAACATTCGGTCCAGTTGTAATTGGTCACTGACACAGTAACTTATTGGGGACAGTGGGTGTAATATATTGGGGGCGGCTACTCTAATTTATTCGGAGCAGTTACTGAAACATATTGGGTATAATTAGTGTTTGCAATAATAGGAACAGTTGCAATAATCTGAGTCCAATTACTGTAATTTACTGGTTATAGTTACGATAATGAGACAGGACGTGACGAACCAGACCGGAGCGCGGTGTAGATCGGCTCTGCACAAACCCAAGGGGCAGGGGTTGGAGACTTCTCATAAGTCCCCCAGTAGCAGCCATCTGTCATTGTGGAGAAGCTGTGCGCCCTGTAATCAGCGCTAAGGACCACCAGGCGAGGTGGGATTGCTAGGACCGTGGCTGCATTGGCTGAAATTTTTGAATATTATATTTTTTCATGAATATTTTCTATAGAAAGTTTTTGCTGCTTCTTCAGAAACCCCACAGACGCTACTGAAAATATAATTTGTCGCAAAATCCTAAAACAACGAAGGAAGCCGAACGTCACAGAGTTCTCCTCAAGCGGAGCTGATGGGGATCATCGATGCTAACAACACACTCATTATATGGTGTCCCAGCGATCTGTTGAGATACCGGAACAATCACAGGCACAGCGCGAGGAATGAGTTCAGCAGCAGGACAGTTTAAAGGGGTTTCCCCAACTTGCAGTCTGTCTGCTCTACTCACTTCCTGGTTTTCTCAGTACATTGGTGGGCGGGGTCTCACTTGCTCTGCTATCTCTCTTCATAGCAGTACATGTCCGCAGTCAGTAATGAGGGAGGGTTGTAAATAAATTAGCACAGTATCACTACAAGGTGCACAGTATGAAGCTGATGTAGCAGAGCGGGATTTCATAGGTGATGAGAATCCCAAATTTACATGCTACAGGACCAAGAGTCAGCTTGCAGGTCTGTGTTTACATACAGAGGTAACAGACTCCCTGTCTCAGCCATTATCAGTAAAAATCAATCAGCGAACTGATAACTGGAAGAGCCGGAGCTAAAGAGCTCAGAAATACAAGCTGCTCCGAGCACTCAGCCCCCCTCCCCTCCTGAGAGCAGGGAGCTTCGTCACTTGTCTTAGGCAGAGAGATAAACAGCTCAGAAATACAAGCTGCTCCGAGCACTCAGCCCCCCTCCCCTCCTGAGAGCAGGGAGCTACGTCACTTGTCTTAGGCGGAGAGATAAGATCATCCCCAGGTCTGTGGTTATGGAAATGCAGTGTAAACAATGAATAAATGAAGATAGCGACCAAACAAAGCAGTTTTGTTGAAGCAATGTATTTAGGAAAAGTCTTATATCCACATAAGCTCGCAGTATAGATGGGATCCTTGAGATGGGACAACCCCTTTGAGAGCTGCTGAAATGCCGGAACAGGCAAACCATCGACGCCAACACCACACAGACGAAGTCGCGGGCAGAGGTTAGTTGTGGATATTTATTGCATCATCAGTAACCCCTAAGCTCCGCCCCTGCTCTGACATCACAATATTTATACTTAGATATGGAAACCTTCGGTGCAGAGAATTTGGGAGGTTTCTGTCTCTTTGCCCAGTACAAGTCGTCCTGCAAAAACAACATGGTCCAGCAGGGAACACAAAACCAATGTAGGAGTTTATGGGGTTCACTGTTGTCGAGAGGTGTCCCAGCCCCTCCCCCACATCTTAGAAGACAGACATGAGACCTTGTATTTGTATTTTTTTGTTTATTGGCATGATCATTGTAAACAGCGCTCGCATGAAAAAAATATATCAAAACCTTCAACTGATCTGTTATAAATTAGATGGCAATGTCACAGGGGGTGCGGGGCACAGGGTGGGGGGGGGGGGATGAGCGGTGACAAATTTGATGCAGTTTTATTGGATTTTGTGGAAAATTATTAAAGTGAAGAAAAAAAAAAAAAAAAGTGTTCACAACTGAAAAATGTCCCAAAACTAAAAAAAATCCACAAGCGGGGGAGGGGAGGGGGAGGGGTCTATAGAGAACCAGGTGAGGGGGGAGGAAATCAAAGAGACATAAATAGGCAGCTAAAGTGTCCAATGTACACAGTGTAGATATGTGAGGAGGGGGCGACGCCGCGGGATCGGGGGACTCTCTATATACACCTGAAGGAAACAGGCAAAGCGAG
Source organism: Leptodactylus fuscus (assembly GCF_031893055.1). Lineage (NCBI taxonomy): Eukaryota > Metazoa > Chordata > Amphibia > Anura > Leptodactylidae > Leptodactylus > Leptodactylus fuscus. The sequence continues at coordinate 3,027,194 of NC_134271.1, read as the reverse complement.
GCAACCGGCGCTGCTCCGGCCGCTGTAGAACTACAAGTCCCAGCAAGCACACAAGGCTATGGGCTCTGACTCAATATGCACGTGCCCACCTGAATTTTTATGGGGGGCAGGTATTTGGGGGCTGATGTAGTGGGCTCTCCCTGTCAGACACCGTTGCATTTCCATTGATCTAGCCGCGCAATTCCCAGGGTCGCCCATGGCCGTCACCTTGAGGGCAGCGCGCGGACTCACCGTAGTTTACAAACCATCCACGTTCTGCAAGGAGTCGTGGATCTCACCTGGCGGCGCCATCTACAGGTGCATCCGAAGAAATGCTACTTACAGGTGAAACAGGTTAAAGGGCTTGTCCGGGATCAGTAAAGTTGGATACTGAGGACTTAGCTACAGGACAGGTCGCCCAGAGCCCGCACAGATCAGCAGCTCTGCTCCTATTCAAGCGAATGGGGGTTCCAGGGGCCCCCGCTATAGTGTGGACAAGTCGTCAGTATCCAGCTTTCCAGGGTCCTGGACAATCCCAGGTTGTCCCAGTGTTTCACCTGTAAAAGTTGGAGCAACCAGTGAAAATGGGCAAAAAGACGACAGATCCCCGTATTTGTCGGTCCATTCCAGGGGTCATGTGATCTATTCAGATGCAGCTTTGTGTGTGACTAGAGCACTGAGGCCACACATTGTCTCTGCAGACCGGGCCGCCATACACGTGTGCACGCAATTATGTGAATGAGCCCACAGACATCAGATTCTCTGCAGATCACACCAGATTTTGACAGATCTGCCAAAGCTCCAGATCAATCTCTTGGCTTTAGAAGAGACTGTGACAAGATTTAGCCCCGGAGGGCAGATCCCAAGGAGGGCAGATCCCAAGGAGGGCAGATCCCGACCTGTACACAAAGCTGCGCGGCGTAGGCGCGAGATAGAACTTGCACCGACTTCCTGCGAAGCCCAGACCTGCTCAGATTCCAAGAGAGTGCTGACCGATGCAGAAAAGCCCCAAATTTTTGTGCAAAAACTGCAACTGATCCAACATTTGCTAGAAACTGTAAATGTGCAATAGATCTGCCGCGCGGTTCATTACAGAGCGGAGGCCACTGCCAGTCTACAAGGAGTCCAGGGGCCGCCTGGGCTACATAAACATGGCGGCTTCCTCCAAGCACCTCCCCTGTGCACAGGTTGTGTCCTTGGCCATAGCCTTCACCCCACACCAAACAGGACCGGCCCAACGTCCAATGAACAGATCAGAGTTGGCGGCTGATACGGGCAATGACCGCGGCCCGGTCTCCATCTTGTGGCTCTTCAGCTGCTACAACACTACAACTCCCAGCAGGCACAACAACCAGAAAGTGGAGCGTTGTAGTTCTGTCTAAGCTGAAGGTTGGAGGGTCTGTGCCTAATAGTCGCCCCCCTCGGAAGCCCTCGCTCTAAAGTGAGTGGAGCACTTACCTCTAGACTGCTGGGACATGTAGTTCTACAGCAGTTACAGAGCCGCCATATCTTTGCTCTATTGCTACCAACCAGCCTTACAATTCATACCTCATCGATCGGGGTGTAGCGCCCTCCCCCCTCGGCCGGACCCCGCCTCCCCCCACCGGCAGGCGAGAGCCCCGCCCCCAGGTATCAGCAGTATCGGGAGCGGCCGGGCTCACAGACAGACTCGCACTCTCAATGAGGTAATGTGTGTATCAGCAAAATAAAAGTGTCCAGGCTTTATTATTATTATTTTTTTGTGTTTTTTTCTCTTTTCTCCCCTCCCCCACATAGAATCGCCTGAGGCCATCCAGGGCTGTAGCCGCGCACGTCTTACCTGAGCTAGGTGATGCCCACTCCTCCTCCTCCGCTGCATTAACTTAATATAGACTTAAATATCTCTCATTTCGTATTTGCACATCCCTTTCAGCTTTACAGTTTAATCGACCATAGTGCAGAACATGATTAGAAGTCACATACAAGGAACCCAGAAGGTTACGAGGCTGCTGATTGGCCGAGACAGAGGACCAATCAGTGCTGGTGTCATTGCTCCACTCAACTTTCCCCCCTGCCAAGAGGCGCGGACTCCTGCGGCAGTGAACCTGTCTGGGAAACAAGAAGCATGGCTCGCCGAGATGGCCGGGCGCGTCCGACGTCAGTCCTGAGCCGCGTCTTTATTGGACGCTCCGTCCAGATAGATTTTCAGCGCCTTCTCTTTGCGGGGGGAGTAAGTCACGCGGTGTCCAGTTTTTTGCAGCCGGCTGCTTTCCTTTTTCATCAGCTCGTTCCTCTGCTCGTCGCTTAATTCCACCAAGTCCTCGGATTTATCCCTGCGGCGGAAAAGGAAAACAGGTGAGCAAAGTCCTGAAGTGCTCTGTGCTGCTGGGGGCCCTGTACCTGCCACTATGCAACTCTCACCTCCTCTATAAGATCAGCACACTGCTCTCCTGAAATCCTCTGTACTGCTGTGACCCTGCTCCCCCCACTATGTAACCCTCACCCTGTGACCTCCTATAAGATCAGCGCACTGCTCTCCTGAAATCCTCTGTACTGCTGTGGACCCTGCTCCTCCACTATGTAACTCCCACCCTGTGGTCTCCTCTATAAGATCAGCACACTGCTCTCCTGAAATCCTCTGTACTGCTGTGGACCCTGCTCCTCCACTATGTAACTCCCACCCTGTGGCCTCCTCTATAAGATCAGCACACTGCTCTCCTGAAATCCTCTGTACTGCTGTGGACCCTGCTCCCCCCACTATGTAATTCTCACCCTGTGGCCTCCTATATGATCAGCACAATCCTCTCCTGAAATACTCTGTACTGCTGGGAGCGCTTACTCCTTCCACTATGTCCCCACCAGGTTTCGCTGCGTTACCTGTAGAATATGACGGCGCCATCATCTGAGATGTAGAGGGGCCAGGCATTCAGTGTCGATACTTTTGGGTTCCAGTCCAAGTCCTGATGGATCTCCAGAACGGATATGTCGCAGGGAAATGTTCCCCGACCCTTGGAAAGGAGAAAGCAAAATATCAGGAAATGTCCTGAAGTCTGGACTAGACCTTGAAGTAATTGAGCCCATTCTGACCCTCCATAACACGGGCAGCGGTTCGGGGTCTGCGGTTCGGCAGGATTTCTGGACTTACTTTTGCAAATTCTAGATTCTCCATCGTTATTCCACTGAGCTCACAGATCTGGAGGGAGAAACAGAAAGTCACATGATGATCTGCAGGGCCGGATAGTGGGGGACCCCCGCTCACCAGCGATCGCTCCGCTCACCTTCTCCTTCAGCTCGGTCACACTGTTCGTCTCCAGCACAATCTCCTGGAAGGGATCCAGCTTGAGCTGTGACGGCCGCCACCTCCGGGTCAGCAGAGACAGCTGAGACATGGACTTCATCTTCTCACCCTCTGCCAGGAGAGACAAAGATGGCGGGTGAGGAAGGCGAGGACGAGTCCGGAGATTAGGATCTGCACTGAACACCCCAAATCTATGGCCAGGGGGGCAATGAGAAGTACAAATAGAAGATACCACTAGGGGGCGCTGCAACAGAAGCAGCCTGCAGATAACATGGCCTAGATGGATAGGTGAAGTCAGCGCTTTATGACTGGTGGGGGGTCCCGTCTCTGGGTTACGACTGGTGGGGGGTCCCGTCTCTGGGTTACGACTGGTGGGCGGTCCCGTCTCTGGGTTACGACTGGTGGGGGGTCCAGTCTCTGGGTTAGGACTGGTGGGGGTCCCGTCTCTGGGCTATGACTGGTGGGGGTCCCGTCTCTGGGTCGGTCACTGTTGGCACATTGTACCCCGGGGTCTCTGAGGACACAATATTCCCGCCCGCCGCCATTTTACCTTCCAACACCTCCAGGAAGACTTCCCAGTTGCTAGAAATACTAATCTCATTCTCATACACGTGGTAATCTAGGAATACTGTGCCCGGGTTCTTCCAAGTTTTCTTCCGTAAACGGAATCTGCAGAGAAGATGAGCGCCATGTGAAGCCTCCGGTCACTAGGGAGCGTCCTGTCGGTCAGTGACATCCACCTACCTGTCTATGGAGAGCTCCAGGCCGCACTGCTCCCTGAGCTGTGGTATCAGCTCCTCCTTAGATTGCCGCACGCTCATCCCTTTGGCGAACACGGCGTCCAGCAGGAACTTGCAGGGCTGGGGAATAAATCAGGGGGATCTGCTGTCAAATGTTTGGAAATGGTGCGGGGAATCAAATAGATGGCGGCAGGAAAGAAGGGAACAGAGTAATAGGGTCAGCATATGGCCGGACAAGATGGAGGACAAGGGACGTGCACTTGAGCTGTCTGGTGCAGCCCCTCCCACAAAGAGGCAGCTCATTTGCATAACTATTAAAAGTTAATTTGTATAATTAGCCTTTTACTAACGATACATCAAAGGGTTAATAAGCCCGTCCCGATCTCGCACCTCGGACTCGTTCACCAGGAGCTGGAAAACCTTCACTCGATATTCTCCTTTCTTCAGGGCCCGGCCGAGCCGGATAGTGATCTGCAGGAGAAGAGAGAAGTGATTGGGTCTCATAGTGGGGACACGCACCCCCGTACCCCAATATACATGTACTAGATCATATGGTCAGTGGGGGACACGCCGCCCCGTACCCCAATATACATGTACTAGATCATATGGTCAGTGGGGGACACGCCGCCCCGTACCCCAATATACATGTACTAGATCATATGGTCAGTGGGGGACACGCACCCCCGTACCCCAATATACATGTACTAGATCATACGGTCAGTGGGGGACACGCACCCCCGTACCCCAATATACATGTACTAGATCATACGGTCAGTGGGGGACACGCCGCCCCGTACCCCAATATACATGTACTAGATCATATGGTCCGTGGGGGACACGCACCCCCGTACCCCAATATACATGTACTAGATCATACAGTCAGTGGGGGACACGCACCCCCGTACCCCAATATACATGTACTAGATCATATGGTCAGTGGGGGACACGCACCCCCGTACCCCAATATACATGTACTAGATCATATGGTCAGTGGGGGACACGCACCCCCGTACCCCAATATACATGTACTAGATCATATGGACAGTGGGGGACACGCACCCCCGTACCCCAGTATACATGTACTAGATCATATGGTCAGTGGGGGACACGCCGCCCCGTACCCCAATATACATGTACTAGATCATATGGTCAGTGGGGGACACGCCGCCCCGTACCCCAATATACATGTACTAGATCATATGGTCAGTGGGGGACACGCCGCCCCGTACCCCAGTATAGATGTACTAGATCATATGGTCAGTGGGGGACACGCACCCCCGTACCCCAGTATACATGTACTAGATCATATGGTCAGTGGGGACACGCACCCCCGTACCCCAGTATACATGTACTAGATCATATGGTCAGTGGGGGACACGCACCCCCGTACCCCAGTATACATGTACTAGATCATATGGTCAGTGGGGGACACGCACCCCCGTACCCCAGTATACATGTACTAGATCATATGGTCAGTGGGGGACACGCCGCCCCGTACCCCAGTATACATGTACTAGATCATATGGTCAGTGGGGGACACGCCGCCCCGTACCCCAGTATACATGTACTAGATCATATGGTCAGTGGGGGACACGCCGCTCCGTACCCCAGTATACATGTACTAGATCATATGGTCAGTGGGGGACACGCCGCCCCGTACCCCAGTATACATGTACTAGATCATATGGTCAGTGGGGGACACGCCGCCCCGTACCCCAGTATACATGTACTAGATCATATGGTCAGTGGGGGACACGCCGCCCCGTACCCCAGTATACATGTACTAGATCATATGGTCAGTGGGGGACACGCTGCCCCGTACCCCAGTATACATGTACTAGATCATATGGTCAGTGGGGGACACGCCGCTCCGTACCCCAGTATACATGTACTAGATCATATGGTCAGTGGGGGACACGCCGCCCCGTACCCCAGTATACATGTACTAGATCATATGGTCAGTGGGGGACACGCCGCCCCGTACCCCAGTATACATGTACTAGATCATATGGTCAGTGGGGGACACGCACCCCCGTACCCCAGTATACATGTACTAGATCATATGGTCAGTGGGGGACACGCACCCCCGTACCCCAGTATACATGTACTAGATACCAGTATGGATAATGAGAGTCTAAGAACATGGCGGACAGATTAGTCACTATAGTATAACCTGGTGCTGCGTACGATATTACACGTTACTGCTGCCGTCCACAGTGACAGAACATCATCCACCTGCAGCCCCAGATACGAGACTTCACTTCCGGATGGATTTCACACTGTATTGCATAGGGGCTCCACTCTCTTTACTTGCATGGGACTGAGCTGACTTATAAATACCTTGTTGTCATCAGAGAAGGAGGAGAGGGTTTCGTTCAGGCGAACGCTTTCAAACTCCTGGTTGCTGGCATAGACACGGAAGACTTTAAACTGAGAGGACGGGACCCCCACGAAGGGCTCCAGCTGCTGCTTGAAAGCCGAGAGTGTGATCCTCTTATCTACATTCACCAATAAACCTGCAGGACAGAGACTTGTGTCAGAGGAGGACGAGGCGCGCACCGGTACAATGCAAGTCTCACTCGTTCACTTGTCACATCCAGAGCTGCATACAGGTAGGACAGATCAGAGAATAGTGAACGATGCTGCAGCTCTGGATAGGACTGGAGAAGAAGACAGTAAGTGGCTGAAGACAAGTTAGATAATGGCAAGTACCTTCGACATTCCTCAAGATCCTCCTCATCCCCCTCCCCGAAGTTCCCCGTGTATAGGGCCGTCCAGAGCCCTCATTCATTGCTCCAACTCTCACTTGGGTCACGACTCCCCTCTACTGCGGCCACAAACCCATTCAATAGAGAGGAGTCAGTCATGTGACTAAGGGAAGGGCACAGGAGTGAGAGTTGTGGTCTCCCCTGATGCCCCCTGCACAGGTAATAAGCGGGGTGATGGGGTGCTGATGTGTATGTTAGTATGTTCCCTGCACAGGTAATAAGCGGGGTGATGGGGTGCTGATGTGTATGTTAGTATGTTCCCTGCACAGGTAATAAGCGGGGTGATGGGGTGCTGATGTCTATGTTAGTATGTTCCCTGCACAGGTAATAAGCCGGGTGATGGGGTGCTGATGTCTATGTTAGTATGTTCCCTGCACAGGTAATAAGCGGGGTGATGGGGTGCTGATGTCTATGTTAGTATGTTCCCTGCACAGGTAATAAGCGGGGTGATGGGGTGCTGATGTCTATGTTAGTATGTTCCCTGTACAGGTAATAAGCGGGGTGATGGGGTGCTGATGTCTATGTTAGTATGTTCCCTGCACAGGTAATAAGCGGGGTGATGGGGTGCTGATGTCTATGTTAGTATGTTCCCTGCACAGGTAATAAGCGGGGTGATGGGGTGCTGATGTGTATGTTAGTATGTTCCCTGTACAGGTAATAAGCGGGGTGATGGGGTGCTGATGTGTGCGTTAGTATGCTCCCTGCACAGGTAATAAGCGGGGTGATGGGGTGCTGATGTCTATGTTAGTATGTTCCCTGCACAGGTAATAAGCCGGGTGATGGGGTGCTGATGTCTATGTTAGTATGTTCCCTGCACAGGTAATAAGCGGGGTGATGGGGTGCTGATGTGTGCGTTAGTATGCTCCCTGCACAGGTAATAAGCGGGGTGATGGGGTGCTGATGTCTATGTTAGTATGTTCCCTGCACAGGTAATAAGCCGGGTGATGGGGTGCTGATGTCTATGTTAGTATGTTACCTGCACAGGTAATAAGCGGGGTGATGGGGTGCTGATGTCTATGTTAGTATGTTCCCTGCACAGGTAATAAGCGGGGTGATGGGGTGCTGATGTCTATGTTAGTATGTTCCCTGTACAGGTAATAAGCGGGGTGATGGGGTGCTGATGTGTATGTTAGTATGTTCCCTGTACAGGTAATAAGCCGGGTGATGGGGTGCTAATGTCTATGTTAGTATGTTCCCTGTACAGGTAATAAGCGGGGTGATGGGGTGCTGACGTGTATGTTAGTATGTTCCCTGCACAGGTAATAAGCGGGGCGATGGGGTGCTGATGTGTATGTTAGTATGTTCCCTGTACAGGTAATAAGCCGGGTGATGGGGTGCTAATGTGTGTGTTAGTAACTAAGTTGTGCAGGGAACATACTGAGCCATTATAAGCACTTACATTTTTGTCGCTCCCCTTCTTCCCCAGAATGCATCTCTGCTTTGAAGTACATGTACTGGGCCTCTCCCCGACTCTTCCCGCTCTCATCGTATTCACTGTCAGTCCCTGAATCTTCTTCGGCCGTGTCCCAGGTTTCCTTCTTTCCTTCATTTGCTTTGGACCTCCGGCTGCTGGTGATGCTGTGCGAGTCGAGCCCGTTGGCCAGAGGGATGGGGGCATTGTCTGCATTGCACAGTGTGTCGCTGCTATGGCTTGAGCTGAGGATATCACTGTCCACCGAGCTGGTGCTCCGGTCATTATTAATATCAGAGTCCGATCGCTCTTCAGATGGGAAATTGTTTTCGGGGTCAGCTGGGAGAATCCGATTCTCTAGTTCTCTGTTGTCGGCTGACCCCGAGGAATCGGCGTCATTTAGCGGAGAGTCAATGTTCTCAAAGTCGCTGCCCTCGGTGCTTTTACTGCTGTCCCCCCCATTGCCGCTCTCGTCCTGCTGCTGGAGAGACAGGGACTTCAGTTTTTCAGTGCTTTCCTCCAAAATGGCATCCACGGATTTGCTGCTGCCTTTCACACGCTCACAGAACTCGTCCTGTCGTACCAAGTCCCCGCATGGCTTCGGACAGGTGGAGCGATTGGCCTGGGGGCCCGGGACGTGCTCCGGTAACGACACGTACAGTCTGATGGTGTTGGCGTGACGGTCCAGGAGTTTCCACAGGTGAGAATCCACAAACTGCAGCTGGTGGTCGCTGGAGTCCGAGCTTTCTACAAACACCTGGGATGGAAAAATCAAAAAGTCAACCTGCTACCATTTCTGATCATCTGTGGGGGTTCGGGGTGTGTATATATCTGAGGAGGGGGTCGCTGGGGTACTACTGTACAGGAGAGGACAATGAGGGGCTGGAGGGCTCTATCCTCTTTATCCTGCGCTTCCAGAGGTCATTACGTGATGGCGTATACTCCAGACAGACACAGGCATGGCCGCACACAATGAACAGCTCATCTGTATAGGATTTACTCAGTAGCGAGACACAAACTCTCACGACCTGGGGCTTTTATTCACCTTCCTCTGGATCACCATGGATTACTATGTGACTATGGACATGTGCACTAAGCCACAAACCGCCCCTAAATCAGTGTATAAGGGGTTTAGAAAAGATTGGAGGTGATGGCCGACCCCATCTACAATATACACCCAACCCTGGATAACGTCTTCACATTGGGTAACGTCCATTTTGCACTCACCTTATTGCTTCTGAAGAATCCTTCAGCCTTCAGCGTTTTATTGGGCACACTGAGGAGTCGCAGGTCATTATAGCAGCGTTCCAGAACAATCCGCATGTGGTCAGGAGGTAAATCTATGGTCTGCAATACACAATTGTCCTATGGTTAATAGACAGAATTCAGTCATCTATGGATTTCACCAATTTGCTCATGAATAAAACCAGTCATACAAACTTCTAGGATAAGAACAGATCATCAATATGAGATCAGATCAATGATCTGACCACTGACAGAGACTGGAACACACAGAATGAAACAGGAAGCAGACAGCGCCGCTCGCTGTGTAGTGGCCAGACCAGGGTACTGCAGGTCAGTTCCCATTCACATGATATACAAAGAACAGCGCTGTCTGCTTCCTACTCCATCTGTGTATTGGCTGATCGGTGTCAGATCTGATAGGGATGTTCTTATTCTTAGGATAAATCATCAATAATTTAAGTCTAAAAAAATCCCTTTAAGGGTATTTCCAAACAGGGCTGAAATGCTGCAGATTTTCTACCTGGATGTTGCAGGCAGAATATCTGTAGCTCAGGACACCATCAGCAAAGTGGATGAGACTTCACCAAATGCTGCAGAGAATGCCCTGCGCTCCGGATGTTATATGTGTATTGTGTTCGATTACACAGAGAATTTCAGCTTTGCAATGCCAAAGATAAAATCCGAAAACCACAGAAAACTTGCAGATTCTGCCACAGATTTCACTATGAATTTTATGACAAATCTGCATTGGAATTTTTCTGCAGCCCGTGTGGACGTTCCCTAAAAGAACAAGACATTATCCTAAAGGCAATCTCACCTCCAACAGCTGGTTTTAGGGTCACCCTGGGGGGCTAAGCTACATATGACAGGTACGCTTGCAGGGGCGACATTACGGTAACAGTATTATATCTTGGTTGGTGCAGGTGATAGACCCCCCCCCCCCCCCTAATGCAGAAACCCCTAGGATTACCCCTCCCCATGGTAAGATTTACACTCAACCCAACCTTAGAGATTAGCTGCTTAAACTCCTGGATGGTTTGACTGAGATAGGCGCGAACACTGACAGGAGGAGCAATGGTTTCCGTCTTCAGATCCACCACATAGACCTTGACCATCACCTCTGGAGACAAGACAGACACGGTAATAAGTGCAAACATTGCAGACTGGGCATGTCATGGACAAACAAGTATTCAGCAACAGAGATCCAGTACATAAGAGGCAGACATTTTGGGAGAATGGGGGAGGGGGTCTTGGCTTTGGCGGGAAAGGTCATTTGTCATAGTGATGGAAACAAAAAATTAAAAACCTTTCCCCAAAATTTACTTTTACAGGTCTTGGGTGGTTTAGAAAATACACCCCATAATAATAGTAATAGGAGGTTCTCAATTTAACCCATCGACTTCTACCAGCTAAAGTGGTAGCAGCAGTTTGGATAACCTGGAGCTGGTGGCGTCCATGTGTATAAAGACAAGACCATGTAAATCTACCGGCAACGTGTTATTAATGGATAATACGGCATATAGAATTGGCGCAGAGCTCTGAAGTCTCACCTCCAGGTTTATACGACTGGAACACTTGGTCCGGCCGTTTGGTTTCCAATAGAAGATCGAACATGTAGGAGGACTTGACACCGCCGAGCAGAAGCCCCATCGGCCGATCCTCCTCATCCTCATAGGAGCGCTCCAAATAATCGTGAAATTCGTCGTATTTCACTAACCGGCAGCAGTCCAAGGGAACGACACCCTCCAAGTCCATTATCTGCAACAGTCATGGTCAGAGCAGCCATTAGTACCGTCTCCCTGATAAATAAGGCCAAGCAGAGGCCGCACTTAGTGCCGGGGTGTCCTGAGAGTGACCAGGTCAAATCTGTACTATCTTGCACAGAACTAGTCTGGTCACTCAAATGGAGAACCAATGTTTGAGGGACATGTTACCTGCCCAAGATCTGAGGTATATGGCTTCTCGGACCAAACAAAATTCAGCCATTTTTAACATTAGTTTAACCCATTCATCCATCATGCTGTACAATTAAGGCATGGCAAGTGTTTGCTGTAAAGATAGGATGGGGAAAAATCTGCACAACCAACCACTGGGACCCCAGCGATGTCAAGAACAAGGCTCAGATTCTCCGCTCCTGATGGCAGGGTATGCTGAGCGTGTGTCCAGCCACTCTGTTTATTCTCCAGAGACAGCTGAGGGTTGTACTTAGCCAAGTCTGGTTCTCCCATAGTGAAGGAGTTGAGCAGCAGGGTACATGCTCCGTCTGCCACACCATCAGGACTGGAGAATTAGAGTCCTGATGAACGTCGTAGTGATGTCACCAACTCAGCTTCTGCAACAGTGCCAAGACTGGAGAGAATTCTGATCCCAGGCTCTAAACCCCTTAGACATTGCACTCAGAAAACTAGCGCTCCCCATTCTCATGGTCGATGGAGGTCCCAGACATAAATACCCTATTCACAGGACAGGAGATGGATGTCCTTAGTAGGCAAACCCCTTTAAGAGAGGGTTGGAGATAACAGCTCATGATCAATCTGCTCCAAGTAAACATGGCTGGCTATTTAGAGCACTATGTGGTGCCATCATAACCAGCAGAGGGGATCTTCTAGGACTCTCCTATGGATAGGCCATTATTATTAGGGTGCTGTTTGCAGACAGTGAGTAGGGGTTGTGCAGCGATACCAAGCACGGCCACTATGTAATGTGAGATCATCAATATCTTAAGGGACATACTGTGCCTCCCTATAGATTAGATTTCTATACTGATCCTGCACTTATGTGCCCATGTACCTTATAGGCGATCTCTATGGCTTCTTTCATGGTCTTGTCCTTGTGAACTTCCAGCTTGTTTTCCATCAGGATTTGCTTGACAGGATGCATGCAGAAAAGCTTCAGCTGAAAGAGGACAGACCATCCCTTAATATGCTTCACCTCTACTGTCCCAGCCCCGGTACAAGGGCGCCTACTCACCTTACACGTGTTGCGCTCGATCTCCCGCTGCCGCTTCTCCTCTTCCTCTTGTTCCTTCTCTTTCTGCACCAAATGTTTTATGTGCTCAGGAAAATCTGAGGCCTCCAGAAACTCTGCAAGGTCAAGTATAAGGGAGTGTGACTGGGGGCGGGAGGTCAGAGGTCACATCGAGCCTCAATATTATCTGACAATTAGAATCTACAATAAAAATAGCAGTTCTGGTTCTGATGTGTCCGGTCCAAACAAAACCACCAGGTGAACCTTGAATGTCCTCTTGAAGTTTGCTCAACACCTACCCCAGTCCTGCGTCCCACAACAGTAATCCACCGTACCTGCGGGCGCCAAGACAGCCGACTAGAAAGCCGGATTATAATGGGGGTAAATGAGCAATTACCTGCTGCTGGGTCCATGGGCTTAAACCAATTTCACCCTTATTATAATCCACTTCTGTTTTGTTTGTTTGTTTTTTTTTAAAGGACATGGCCTAAAACAAATCACCATTAATAATAATGAAAAATGCCCAATTATTCGGGATTTTTCCCAGCTTTGTTTATAAGTTTCATCAAACCTGCAAAGTAAGACTATTGTAAGACCACGCGACTCATCTACAATGGCCGGCTAATCTCAGGCCATGCAGTTACTCACTTGCATTTCTGGCCGGGTTCTTCAGACGGTACATTAACATATATGCATTAGTGGAACTGCAAAAACAGAAAGAGACGTTGTAAAATATGGTCACAAAACGACAGCCGTTGATTTCTCAGCTTTTGTGGTTGTCAGGACGCTGAGCGTGCTCCACTTTACCATTTATCACAACCTGACAATGATCTCCACCAAGCAGACACAGGCGGCACCCACCTAGCAAAGGCACTGGAGTAGTATCCGCGATTTCCCGTAGATCCCCCATAGGTTTTCTTGATATCTTCTGGAGTGATCTGCAAAAATAAAAGACGTCATAAATCAACTTAACTCACAATAGAGTCAGATGTGAACAATGCTGAAAACTGAAACGGCATAAACTGCAGATGTGAGCGGAGGTAAGCAGTATATGTGAAGGATACAGACACGGCTCCCCATGACTCCATCAGCAACTGCACTCTGCTTAGGCCTATTATAGGCTATGGAAAAATATGGGTGCCTGACAGGAGTCTGAACTGGTGGACATGGTGAAAGCAGCCTTAGCATAAAGGGGTGGTCTAGGATTTGGGTTTTTATAGCCATCTCATTGGACAGGTGGCCCCGCACCAATCAGCAGTATGGTACCCATTCCAACGCTTGTATTATATACAGTATATATGGGGAGGGAAGCAGCGAGCTCAGTCCCTGTAAAGTTCCCGATGAAGTCCCATCAGCCAAAACTGCATCAAATCTCAAGCTTAGTTCTCCCTACACCCCAAGCTCGTGCACCATAAATCCATAGCAAATTACAGTTCTATAAAGGTGAATCTGCTGTGGAATGGATCCTAGATCTGCACCATAGAAATATTCTATATTGTATAATATAGTGAGGACCATATGAACCCTCCATACTGCAGTAAAATACAGCAGCACTATCGCACCATGTGAACATGTCTGATGTCCGATACTCACCCGACTGACATGCTGATCATTGAAGCTATACCACTGGTCATCAGCGAAAGACTTGATACAGGCATAGTAATGTCCGCCGGCTGCGCTGCCTGAATGGACCATCACAGAAAACAGTTCATACAAAGAATTCTGGAAAGAAGTCGGAGACATTTCATGTAAGTCTTCATCCTCAGCAACTCCAGTAAGTCTGTCACTCCCCCATCCCCCCACATCTCCTCCTGTCGGGCTTCATTTACCTTTTCTTGAGATTTGTTTGGCTTGTCAACGCTGTTGCTGCTCTCGAGACAAATTCCTTCATCTAAAGCGTCATCTGTGCAGAAATCATTGCTCATCTGGTCGCTGTGACAGCTCCCCTCGTTCTCCGCCCCGCTGTCCGTACAGCTTTCTGTCTGAGGGGACTTCTTGAGGAGATAAAACAAGACAAAGGAAGCGATAAATGATCCGGACGGCTCTAGTCACATCAGGAGCGATCGTCCTATGCATCACAATGTACGGAGCGCAAGTGACAGGTCCTGAATGGTCAGACATCAATAATACTGGAACAGGAGCGAGACAAGCCGCACGGATCAGACTGGCAGGCAGTGTCACAAGGATCCGGCAGGTGACAAGCCGAGGACGAGATTACAATACACTTGGCGTAATATTCTATTCTCACCTGTTTTACAGACTCCAGACTGAAGGGTTTTACCTGCAAACTAGCGAGAGATTGGTGCGGCTTAATAGTCAGTATTTCCTACCTCGGATGAAATGATAGTTAACCCTTAGCTGTAAGAAGGGCTGGGATAACCTTTAGCCTCTGGATAGCAATAAGAATTTTCTTATAATTTACAGCATGCCAGGATCAGCTCCCATTCACATGAATAAGAGCGGTTCTGCAGCCGCCAGCGGTGCCCAATAGTTCCCTATTAGAGATGAGCGAACACTATTCGAAACAGCCGTTTTGAATAGCACGCTCCCATAGAAATGAATGAACGTAGCCGGCACACAGGGGGTTAAGCGGCCGCTTCCATTCATTTCTATGGGAGTGTGCTATTCGAAACGGCTGTTTCGAATAGTGTTCACTCATCTTTATATCAGGTAATCGGTGCTTACTCATGACCTATCCCAAGAACACATCATCAATATCCAAAGCTCTTTATATACCACATATGCAACAAAAAACTACCTCGTCTTCAACATCAATGAAAGGACTCATGTCCAGCTCCTCGGGGAAGGTCATGCGGTCGTTCAGCTTGATACGGTGCATGCTGGTGTAGTCAAAGTCGAATCTCTTCAGCTGCAGAGTCAGGAGGTAAGGAAAGTGCAAAAACCGCAGGCCCTGTGGAGAGAGTCATCAGTCATATACGCCATGCTGAGAACATATAGAGGTTACTAGGAAGAGTGCGGACGCCTCACCTTCCTGGCATCGCATTTCTTCTTGCAGCGCTCACAGAAGTATTGGTTGGGACCGTCCAGTGTCTCGGGCTGAATGAAGGCGTGCAATGCTTCTTCCTGATATTGGCGAGAGGACATTAGACCAAAACTTGTAGGATGGTTAGAAGGGGAGAAATAAAAAATCTGAGCCTTACAATGTGAAATACTTTTCATTGCACAACCCCTTTAATTGGGATAATGACTGTGGCCATATATAGATGCCGCCTAATGGATGAAAAGGCTTCATTGTGCATAGTCTGAAATGTCACAATCCTGACTGAAGCCGATGCGTGCTGAGCAGGGATCACTCGCTGCACTGACATTATTGGCTCACTTCAGCTCGTAAAAGAAATAATTCTAACAAGAGAATCAGGATATTGCTATATACACTGTATATACGTACCACACTGCCGAATGCTGTGCTGGAGCCATAAGGCCTGATGACAAGTGGGATATCCAGAAAGGTGTCAATCCGCCAGCTCTCGTAGCCGCACTCCAGGCACCGTACGTAGTCCTTCAGCTTGCCCTGGTAGAGCTGATTAATGAGGTCGGCCTGACGCAGACATAAAACAAAGTATTAAAGGGATGGTTCAGCCATTGATAGCCAGCCCTGCTCAGACCCCTGGACACTCACCTGCTCAGTCTGCTTCCACTTCTGCTCCAGTGCATCAAACATGACCCTGCAAAGCTCCTGGACATCGTGCTGCTGCCAAGCTGCCGGGATACAGGAGACTTATTACATCGCAGTCACACAGGAGGATACAGTACTGTGTATATATATATATATATAATATTTTCATTGTGGACTTCCTGCCTAGGGAACAAGGTCTACACTAATATATTGGCGGACACGATAAATTGTAGTAAACTGGTTTTCTGCCGTCATTACCAATTTGCTAGTAAGACAATTCTCTGGACGACACTTCATAGATTTTGTGCGGTTTTGTTGTTGCTGCAGGATTTATGATCAGCCACTAAGAAATCCTCATATGATATCCACACGCTGCTGCAGCCCATTTTATGGCTCACAACTATACGCTATAACATACTACTATAAACTATAGGTAACCTTAAAGGGGTTGTGTCGGCTTCCCTAGTGATGAGGAGGACTAAAAGTCCCTCCAAAGTCTCCTTGTGAATGGAGCTCCAGTGCCCTTGTGAGACTGACACTCCATCCACTTCTATGTCGTGTGGAGAAGTAAGACAAAAGGAAGGTGCTGTGAAGATTATGCAATAATCTTATAGATAATACCAAGAAAGACGTATGCAAATTCACCTACTCCAGAAGGAAGAAAACTGACTTACTGCTTTACATAAAAGGAACAATTTCCTCGTTTCAGAAAGATCTGACCTGCATACGTCACTCCCTATAGGTCAGCCGGTAATAGCAAGGTAATAGGTCGGCTCTGCCCCTTTAAGAGCTTCTCAGGGATTAAAATTACCATACTTTATTATACAAACAGGGGTGTGACGTTCGGTCTATTTAACACCTCATCTTTTTTCACAATATCATTATGGTCTGTGTTGTCTAATGTCATGCCGTATGCCCATAGCATCTACAGATGGCCGTACACATCATAGTGGGATCGGACAACCATCTAATGTGTCTTAGGGCCTCCAGATTCCTCCCTTGAGAGAAGCCTAAGGCCTGCTGGATTTCACCATGTCGCTCCTTTTATTCTTGGGGCAGAGCCGTCTACACTCACCCGAAGAATACAAATGGATTGGGGTGTCAGGAGAAACAACTATCAGCCAAACGACATCTACCTAAGGGCTCGGTGAATAGTGGAGGGCCCGTGCGGACTGGTCCAGATCTTGCCGTTACCTTCACTGCTGTCCCAGCCAAAGCTCCGGGTCACGTCCGTCGTCTCGATCGCCCTCTTTTTACTGGTTTGCAGTAAGACAAACAATCTCTGCAGCTGGTATGGGATGCTGGTGACCGGGTCTTCTTCTGACTCCTCAAACGCCCACCTAAAAGTTTAGGACACAAATTTGCTCAACCAAAGAGGATCATTAAAGTCACCGTATATGTTACTCTCAGTTCACATCTGCATTGGGTTTCCATTCCGGGAGAAGACCAGAAGAATGGAAGCACGGGCTGCAAAAAGAGCAGAGACGAACCGAGCCAGGGGACGTCATTGAGTATAATGGGATCAGTCGCACGTCTGTTAGTTTTAGCGGATATTGCCAGATGAAAAAAGTCGGACTTGCAGCGCTCGTCCGGAGATTTAAGAGAGATCTGTGCTGCCACCAAATTACAGCCAAACCCAGCATGTGTGTGTATGAGGGGGTCGGAAGAGTTAGCGGGCAGACAGTGTGCAGGCCAGTCACAGACGGGAACAGATCTTTGGCCTATGGTCGTCAATCATAGCATGACTATTCACTGACAACAAGCAACAGAGTAAGTGACCCACAAAGCATATCTGAAATCTGAAGATCTTTTCATGATACAAATATTAAACCTAGAAAGCCCCTTTAATTTCCATTAAATGTGATAAAAATAAAGACCACACAACGAATACTGACTTGTACAGGGCATTCCGAAATTCTGGCGTCATAAACAGAGTTTGGAGAAGACTGTTCAGGTAGCAGGTCATGGCCTGGTTCACTAAACCAACATATCCTGGGAACAGAGATAAGAGACGAGAGATCAGGACAAGACATCGAAAGAGCGAGGAGTAACTAAGAGCTGCGCAGACTAAGGCGCCATTCACATGAGGGTCACTGAAATCGGCCACGAAAAATGGAAAGTCTTCAGACTCTGTGGTGTCCGTGTTCACCGATCCCACATGGACTAGAGCCTCACTGTTGTGTGAATACGGCCTGGTATACAGGACTATTATGTGGTTTTTTATGTAGATTGTGAGCCCCATACAGGGATATATGATATAGGGATCACAATGTATATTTTTTCCCCTATCAGTCTGTCTTTGTAGAAATCCACGCAAACACGGGGAGAACATACAAACTCCTTGCAGATGCTGTTCCTGGTGGGGTTCGAACCCAGGACTGAAGCGCTGCAAGGCTAGAGTGCTAACCACTGAGCCACTGTGCTGCCCCTTATTTGTTTTTGTTTTTTAATTGCAAAGTGTTTGTCACAAGCGGATGTGCGACCTTGTTATTTTCAACACCGACTCTCATTGTAGTGACGGCCATTAAGAACAGAGCCCCTGACTGCTGCCGAGTCCATGTGACAGTCAAAATTGTCAGTTTTCATGGACATGTGAACACAGCCATAGACTTTCATGGCATTACAGATAATTACCAGTGTCGGACTTGCTGAGAAGCGACGAGTACGAATAGTTCTGACTGACGTAATCACTGGTGCAGCCCACCGACCCATCTCTGGGGAGGGGCCCAATAAACTTCTCCTGGGTGCTGTCATCCAGGCCGCTGCTGTCCGCTGTCCCAGATTCATCCTAGAAAAACAGAATTGTAAGAGGAAGAAAGGAAGACAAGAACATGGCAGAAATAAAGGGGTAGTCAAGTATTATCTAGTAATAGGTCCCATAGAGAATGACTGGAGTACAGCAAATGCTGTAGGGGACAGGATAGGATCCCCATTCTTGTGGTTTTTGGGGGTCCCATCTGTCAGAACCTCACAAATATAATATTTATCCCTTATCCAAAACTGAAGGCGCCTCCATTTTATATACAGCTCCACTCTGAAGGGTTTCCCTTACTGATAAATTGGCCCTCTAGGTTTCTGTTGTGTGAACAGTCCCATGAGAACTAGGGGAGAACATACAAATCTCCATGTAAAATGTGACCTCGGACCTGCAGGTGTATAAAGTGACCATACTGTGCCGCCATGGAGAGAAGGTTCTAGGGATGCGCAGACCACGGTGAACGACCATTATCTGGGGCTCGGGAGGGGGGTTAATGAAGAGTTTTGCAGCTGATGCCTCTCACGGCCTTACCCCTGGATCTCTACACAATACCGCTATGACAATACAGAGTACAGGGCTCCTTACCGATGTCAGCTGAGGCTGCTCCCCATTCTTATCACTTATGTGAAGGAAATTTTTCTTTCCTGCCTCGAAGCCGGCGTCCACTAAGGACTGGTCCTGGTTCGCCTCCAGCTCAGCCTGAAACATCAGAAACATGACAAGGAGGAGCAATAAGACAGCACCGGGGAATGTAATCTGGATTTACGCATCATCCTCCAGGACATACAATAAGGAATTACACATTCTGAATATCTTTAGACCGGGGCCCCTGGTGCCGATCACTCTCCATCTTGGTTAGCTGGGCTGTACAATGGAGATGAGCAGCAGAATCCGCCGCTGCGGCCTTCAGTCCCCGATGCTTATGGACATTTATTATGCGCAGTATGTCAATGCCATGGAGTCACAGCTAAGGCTGCACATAGCACTTGTGATTCCTCACAAAGGGGCTGTTTTTGTTCCACTTTTTGATGCAGGTTTTAGAGCCGAGCACAGGAACGGACACAGAAGACCTTTCAGTCATTTCATTTCTTCCTTTGGCTCACAAACTTGCACCAAAACAAAATACACAAGTGTCATTAGATAAAGGAAGGACCGAGGGCACTTTAGTTTCTGTGGTCAGACTGATAAGCCGGTTCCCCGTAGCAGAGCTGTTGCATCCCTGTGTATGGCGGCTTTATACAGCAGGGCAGAACAACTCACCATGTCTCCATTGCCCCACTTCAGACTGAACGTGCCGCTCACGTAGCCCACTTTGCTGGCCACATCCTCATACAGCTGGCGCACAGGGGTGGAGGCCGGGAGGTTCAATGTGATGCGCTCGGTGATGGTTTTGCAGCTGGTGACGTCCTGCACAATGCACAGCACTCGCGGCTCATCCGCAGCATTTTCAATCTAGGAGAGGAAAACAAAACCAGAAATGAATCACAATGACAGACAGGAGAGGGGACAGCACCAAAGGGCAGGTTAGTGCGTCCGAAAACGGCATCCAGCAGAACACAGCACTCACCACACCAGCTGCAGATCTACAGGACCCTATTAGTTTACGTGCATGCACCAAAGTGGTGGCATAACCTATTCACCAGAGATAGGCAGCCTTCGGCACTCCAGCTGTTGTAAAACTACAACTCCCAGCATGCATACTTGTTCTGCTGTTCTTGGAACTCCCATGAAAGTAAATGGAGCATGCTGGGAGTTGTAGTTTCACAGCAGATGGAGTGCCGGAGGTTGCTGACCCCTGCAATACACTATCACATTATACAAAGGGAATGTCTATGCCGAGTTACAAAGCTCAACACCACTGGTAAAAATACATAAATATAATGCAAAAATCCTCATAAAGCAGTAATACAGTGAAATATATAGCGGATCCCTCCTATTATCACACAGTTCAGGCCTAGATGTTATCATTAGATTAGTATCAGGGCAGATATTGGCAGTGACCACGGCCGGCACCACAATCTTACCTGGACCGCCATAGTTTCCATTCCCATAGGTACCTGTGCGGGATCTGCCCCATGGTATATTATATAGAGCGGTATATAAAGAGGCTTCATACAGAATATAATAGGACTACACGTTGTATGTTCCACTTCACATGGTAATAAGGTATCATGCAGTATTACAGGTCTGCACAGTGTGCATGAGACCTAAGGCTATAGCCACGCCGCTGAGTTTTGGCAGAATACTCCGTCCATGCATTACCCGTCCCAAACTCGGCTCTGCTGAACTGACCGGACATGCTTGTGAATGTGGCCGATACACAGACAAGTTCCCTGGCCACGTCACACTAGAATAGGAGGCGACACTACAGATCACAAGCGGTTAGTTGTGTCACAGACATTACACGTGTTAGACGCCATCGCCATGCGGCAGGTTTCTCGCTTCCACTACACTCCTAGAGACAGGCAAGTACCTGAGAGAACTTCTTCTTCATCTCATTAAAGATACTTTGTCTGCAGCTCCAGAACATCCCCTAGGGCAGAAACAAGGGCGTGAAATCCTGCACCGTGCCAGGACGTATACAGGGGCTCTGCACCAATCCAGCCTCAGATAGAAGTGCAGGATAGTTATGGGGGCCACACATTATATGCAATGTCCAGCTGCGATAACCAAGCTCATAGCAGGAACTAGTGAAAGCTGGATTATTAAATGAGGACTCCGACGAAAATCAAAACTACTTCAAATCAAACAGAAATGCCCCTGGGTCGCCGGTCGCCCACCTTGATTTAGGAGCCAGCGGGTTATTCATTGCACTATAGATGAAAACTGAAGAATCTTCCCTACAGGTTGGCGATCTCCGAGTGTATCTAAGACATGTCAGAAGATTTCTATCTGCACACAGCCTTGAAGACGACCATATCATTCATAGTATTAAAGGGGCGGAATCACAGACAAGTTCTTTAATACGAGACCTCTGGCAAGTAGACAATATTGGCAGGGGAAGATCAGCAACTCCAGGGTGAGGTCTGACCCACAGCCCGGGCCCCGAACAGCTGATGGCCCTTCACCCCCATTAGTCAGGGCCTGAGGGCCCACAAATATTAGGAGGGGTCAGTACTGCAGGTCTGGTGTGTGACCGCCAATAAGGTGACAAGTGTCCGACGCCCCGGGTCACAGTTTCCTTTTAAAAAATAAGTCAATGATTAACCCTTTATAACCGAGAAGAAGAAACACAAAAATGACAAATAAGAAACCTGCCGGGGGACAATATGACAAGATGGATCCGGAGCAGAGAAGGTGCAGGATACGCCCTTATACCTGGAGAGCCCGACCCATCCAAGGCCTGGACTTTATACAATCTATTACTATAGACAGGAGGTTACATAATACGTGACATTTAGGCCTCATTCACCTGTCTGAGCGGTAGGTGGAGAGTCGCCCTCCTGACCGCTCTGTGGGACATCGAGACTCCTGACATCACAATGGAGGGGTGAAGCTTTCTATATAGTGGGTAACACGACACAGATCCAGGTCAGTATAATATATAAGCCCCAATGACCGGCATGGCTGCTTGGGGTAAGTTGTATGAGCAGCTGATATCATGTCCCGCTCTGTGACTTATCCCCGGTCCTGAACATTTCAGCCGCCTGCCGTCATAAGTTTATATAAGAGCCAGAGCCAACGTTCTCTGCCAAGTGTTACACCACCATGTCAGCCGCCTCTGATATCATGGACACCGGGGCGAGGACACTCATTTCTGGGTGAGAATTAAAAAAAAAAAAAAAAAAAAGTCCACCACTAAAATGGGGTCCAGCTTTCCCAGATTCCTGAGGAATGAAAACACACTAGCTCAGGGGGTCAGCAACTTTCAGCTGATGTAAGACTACAACCCCCAGCAGGATTCATTGATTTTGCAGACATGGTCGGTCACGGCCCCTATCTGAGCACCCGGAGGAAACCCACCAAACACGGGAAGAACATAGAAACTCCTTGGCTGCATCTGAACCGAGGCCTCCAGTCCTGCAAAGCAGCAGATGAGCAAGTGTGCATGCTGGGAGTTGTAGTCCGCCACAGCTGGAGAGGTTAAGGACTCAAGGGCTTATTGTGTAATTGATCAGGATCCTTCTATTAGGTAAAGCTGGGTATCTAGCCCAGATTATCGGCATGCATTGGCTGCAGAGTAAGCAGAGAAGTCTACACCATACAACCTAACAAGACCCCACTGCATCGTGTGACCTAGAGGCGACAGATGATACAAATCCACCCCAATAATGATCTCCCAGTCATAAAGAAGTTGGGAAGTTTACAGAGTCCCAGCGGTGGCCATCTCCATATAACCTGCCCGGGGCTGCCGGCTCTTATTACAGCGACGCCTCGCTGGTTAGAGGTCACACGGCTCCGTGCACAGTATATACATCCCTGTATATACAATCAAGGTCACCGGGATCAGCCGTGGGCACAGAACTGGCCCCAAGTTAAGAGCGATTCAAGGCAGGACGTTACAAGGAATATCCGCTCATGGTCGTCTCACACTGAACCAAGGACAACGGAGGTACTCACCTGACTGAGGATGATGAGTCTGAACTCATCCTTAGACTTGGAGCAAGACAAGAAGAGATTGATGAGGAACCTGAGCATGGAGAAGCCTGAGCCGTGATTCATGTGGCTCATTTTCAGCACTTTGCTTTATGGTTAGAATGGCCGGTGTGCAGCTCAGGCCGGCCCACGAGGGCATCTTTCATCTTGTAGAAGACCCTCCAGCACCAATGAATAAGTAACCAGACTGCTAGATCCAAGGCCAGGACGTCTTCAGGATTCTTTCTTTTTTTGAGAAGGGAAAGCCGAGATTTACTTCCTGTTCCTGTGCAGAAACTTTCTTGCTCCTTATCTGTAAGACTTTGAGCTCGGTGCAATATAACGTAAGACTATAAAACACGTCACCGGGCGGACACACAATGGAATTTATACTGCACAAGAGGGAAAGGAGACGACCTGAGTAACCGCAACACCGTGACAGCCTGTAGATCATTACAGGACACCATGGGAGGACAGAGGAAGAACTCCGGACAGGTATGTACACACATACTACAACTACCCAGCTCTCCCAGACTCCTGAATGGCAACTAAGTATCTGTAATTCAGAGAAGGTGCTGGGCATTGGCACCCTATAGGGCCAGAGTGGGCACCGGGACCCTCCATCCTTACATTACATGGGCTTATTTGTGATACCCCCCCTGACGTCCTGGTGACCGCTCACAGGTTGGGAGGTCAACCTGGATCAGCTGATCACCACTCTAACCCAAGAGAGGTCTTAGAGGAAACGACCATTAAAGGGGCACTCCAAGACTTATATAATGATGACCTAACCAGATATGTGATTGGTGAGGACTCAACACCCTGGAACCACAAGATCAGCAGCGTCTGGGTCAGAGCTGGAGCTAATTCACTGACCCCCACTTGGCATGGTAGCTCAGCCCTGTTCACTTGAATGGGACTGAGCTGCTCCTGCACTACCTGACCGAACCACATGATGTCATGGGCACAGAGAAGACGACATAGCTGGTCATGAGCTTCTCAGACCCCACTGACGGAAGTCCTAGAAAAACCCCTAAATAAGATCCATCCTATAAACACCCAGTGATGAGATCAGGCCGCGGGATTGAGAAGAAGTTTGTAATATTATTACACAAGACCAGAAGTGGAAGCCTTAGCCAATGAGGAAATCCGCCGAGTAACACAGAAGAATTTCGCAGGTTTCCCCTCGAGGTTTTCTCTAGTTATAGATATTTCACTACGACTGCTCCTGAATTATCAGATATTCTGGATTATTGGACATTTCAGAGCCGGGGCAGGCAGTCGCAGGGGGGTTCGGAGCAGCGGTCAGGCAGTCGCAGGGGGGTTCGGAGCAGCGGTCAGGCAGTCGCAGGGGGGTTCGGAGCAGCGGTCAGGCAGTCGCAGGGGGGGGGGGGGTGTTCAGAGCGGCGGTCAGGCAGTTGGGGGGGGGAGGGGGGTTCAGAGCGGCGGTCAGGCAGTCGGGGGGGGTTCAGAGCGGCGGTCAGGCAGTTTTTTGGTCAGAGCAGCAGTCAGGCCTCTTTCAGGTGTTACATGAGAGCAGCAGTAAATCCCCGGCACAGGACATAAGACGTCTTACTGCTCAGCTAACACCGCACTTCAGGGCTTAGGACACATCATTAACTCCAGATTAGGCCCGCGCTCGAAACAAAGCGACACTTCACGTACCAAAACCAAGAGCTGCAGCCCGAGAATGGGGGGGACGTGCAAACTTATGTCCCAATAATCTCAGCAAGCACCAATAATAACCAGTGACTATGACACTAACTTGTATCTCACCACCCAGCTTTACTAGGTTCCTGAATTACAAATATATCTATGGGAAAACTCCCTCACTGCTGC
This sequence comes from Leptodactylus fuscus, assembly GCF_031893055.1. Taxonomy (NCBI): domain Eukaryota; kingdom Metazoa; phylum Chordata; class Amphibia; order Anura; family Leptodactylidae; genus Leptodactylus; species Leptodactylus fuscus. The sequence goes on along the minus strand of NC_134271.1, from coordinate 3,001,998 downwards.
AGGAGGCTCTTAAAGGGGCGATTAGGACAAGTCATCAATATCTGACCAGTGAGATCCCACAGACCAGGTGACATCACAAGTGTATAAAGCTCAGTCTCACTTAAAGGGGTTGTCCAGGGAAGTTTATTTTATGTGCTAGGTCCGACCCCATCCACGTGACCACACATGGACCACTCTGCCTCCCCTCCATTACCAATGCTATGAGGGCTGGAGGACTATACCAAACCCCCCAGAGCATAACTAATAGTGCACACAGGAGGTGGGGGTGCCTTTAGATGTGTCCGATCTCTGGGGGGTTCCATAAGTCCTCCCACATGAAGTATGGGGTTCATTCACTTTCCATGGGACTGTAGAATCCCATTCTCATCATTTCTGGGGTCCCGGTGATTTTTGGCTTGTCCACAGGTGCTGTAAAACAATTATAGGTCATTGTAAAAGGACATTAGCAAAACTCTCTGGAGTGAGGGGCTTCCCTATAACACATAGCTAGGCGAGCGGGTCATGAAGTGGGCGAGTGCCCTGACAGCTGCCCGGCACACATGGGGCACTAGCAGGTGCCTGGCCTTCACCATCTGCAGATCCAAACCCGACCAGTATCAAACAGACGGTCACGAGATAAAAGGAGCCCGAGCTACCGCCCACCGCGCATCACCCTACTATTTATGGAGCCGAATAAGGGGGGTGGGGGTCCCAGAATCGACATTCCAAGCTTTATGGAGGCATCAGAGCGAGGAGCAGGTGACACTACGTGAGGATATAAATTTAGCAGAACGCATCTCGGCCAAGTGTGGAACGTTCTCCACCAAACAGCTGCCTGCACAGATAACAGAGCGGCGTCTTAAAGGGACACTGACCCTCACAGGGACTTATAGCTGGAAGAGACCGCACCACGTCTGCCCTCACAGTTTTTATGGACGACCCACTGCCTTACCTGACAACTTCTGAACTTACTAACCTATTTCTGCTGCAAATTTTGATGTCGTCCACATCTGCAACCCCCCCCCCCCCAATTCTGCAGTTCAGGTGGGCTGGGCTTGGTGATGGGGCACAGCCTTCAGAGGACCAATAGATTGGGGTACATTTCCTTTCCTGGTAGGCCGACAACCAAAAAATGCACCATGTTTATTAAAGGGGTCTCCCTGGACACTTTATTCTGACCTATCCTTAAGTTAAAGGGATATCCCAAGACTTGCATATCAATCCTGCAATACCAAGCACAGATCACCAGTGATAGGGGTAAGTTTGGAGCAGGGGTAGGGAACCTTGGCTCTCCAGCTGTTGCAAAACTACAACTCCCAGCATGCATACTTGCTCTGCTGTTCTTGGAACTCCCATGGAAGTGAATGGAGCATGATGGGAGTTGAGGTTTTGAAACAGCTGGACAGCCAAGGTTCCCTACCCCTGGTTTGGAGGATAGAAAGGTCACGGCGATGGCGACTGCAGCATATTATATTATATAACACACAGGAAAGAAGTGTGAACTGTGACCGCCAGCCTGGAACATCAGACGCAGCTTTATAGGATTCATCATCATCATATAATGTGACTCAGTCTGACCCGAGACACTAGTGGAGAGTAAAGATCTATGGCAGAGGGGACGTCAATCACACCGAGGACACCGAATGAAAGGCGCGAGAGATATATATATATATATATATATATATATATATATATATATATATATTGTATATACCATGACCTTTTCTTAGGACAGGGCATCAATACGTGATTGCTGGGGGGTCTAATGCCCAAGACCCCAACAGATCAGCTGGTTGAAGAGACCACAGAGTGGGGGTGACACTGCGGCCAGCACGGGGCTGTACATATCACAGGACCTCTGCTTGGTAATGCAGCTCAGCCCCATTCACTAGAACAGGACGGAGCTGCTGCTGTACCATGTGACCAATGTGATGTCATCAGAACAGGCTGCAATGATCATAAATAAGCTGATCTGTGGGGGTTCCCAGGTTTGTACCAAAAATGCAATTCCCCTTTAAGACCCCGTCCCATCCACTTGGCATGATGCAGATTCCAGATGACAGTAAACAAGGTGGACAACAAGAACTAGGACAGAGCGCGGAGCATTGTGTGTATAAGGAGCACAGTGTAAACTGAGGTGGAGCCGAGCTCGGAGCCGACAGCAAACACACGGCAGCCGGACTCTTAAAGGGGAACTCCCAGCAAACCGAATCACTGACTGTTATAGCTAGTGCCGAGTATAATAGAGAGGTGTCCTGTCCATCCTCTCACACCAGGCATATACAATATATACTGAGCATTCCTCAAACACGTACAGAGATTGTCACTCAGCTCTCTACATACCCTGAATGTCAAATACATCTAATCTATCGTTACAATTTACTATGTCAGTCTTCACCGTCATTCTGGCATTGTGTTGTGACAGGGCAGGACATGCAGAATCCCTGTGTCATGTCCCCACCCTCAGGCCCTGCACCAGACACACACAATGCATTCGGTTTCTCTTTTACAGAAACTTTAAGAAAGCCAATCTCCGTGAAACTACTAAGGGAAGCGGGTGTGGGGCGACGACATCTACGGCCAAGTCAGGTATGGCGACATTCACTGCAGTCTGTCCCAATAAAGGCCGCCTATAGGGTCACCTTAAACAGAAGCTCCTAGTGTTAGGTATACGCAGACTCTCTGGTCATGTGACCCATAAAACACGTGTGATGCTGCGAGTCACAATGTGACCAGACACAAGTCACCGGGCCTGCCTGGTCTAATGCTAGGACAGGGATAAGAAACCTGCCCCTTTGTATTTTAACATTTCCCCCATGTAACATCTCTGCTTATTGTCAGTGAATAGAAAATCCAGAAGCTGAAAGGGGTTTTATCATTATAGAGGATAAAGATCAGAGTCATTGCCGGGGTCAGAGCTGTGGGGGCCTCGGGATCTGCACAATCAGGAGCCTAAACTCCACCATATATGCCCCGTGCATGTGAATGAAACAAGTGCAGTCCATGACCAGCGCCCCTGCAGGACCGAAAGTGACACAGAAGTGACTGGAGCGCCACTGGCCATGTGCAGTAACAGGTTTAAGCTCCTGATTGAGTTGTGGAAGGTTTTTATACTTTCTGTTCTGCCACATTTCACACTTCTGGCAGGGAGGGGGTTATAGCAATGAGCTGCTTAGCAGGGGGCCCAGGCAGACAGAGTCAGAACTGTTTGGAGTGACAGGAGGAGGAGTGAGCTTTACTTCTCCTGTCCTGGGAGGGCAATGCTCCTAATAATACACCCCCCTACCTGCCCACAGGGGGAACAATAGTAGGGGATGCCAGAGGTGAAGCCTATGGGGTCGGAGGGTTGTGTTGTGCGAGTTAATGTGCAGCAGAAAGGCCAGGACCTGCTCACATGGAGAGAACTGTCCAAAAAGGCCTTGTGATTGTAACCTACCCTGATGTCGGGGAACCTGCTGGCGCCCCCCCCCCAACTATTGTGTCAAGTTTATTCAATTTTACCCGCTAACCCTCCAGTCTCTCTTCCCTGTCGCACAGATGGAGAACTTTCAGGCCCGCGTTCTCCTGTGCATAGGGGGGGAGGTCATGGTTATCAGATTTGCAAGGGTCTGATACCTGTGGCACCCTCACAGATCAGCTGAGTGAAATTGGAGGAGTGCTCAGATCACAGGCCATGTCACATTCATCACTCACATCCTGTTTGCAGCTCAGTCCCAGTCCAGTAAATGGGACTGAGACACAAAACCAAGCACAGGCGCTATACAATGTACTGTAATGATACCAGACCCCCCCCCCCTCTCATGGAATAGACTACTAGAAGATCCCTGAAATCAATAGAAGATTGTCTAGACAGGACAAAGCTGTCACAAACCCTCAGCTGTGAGAAGTATTGTGCCTGTACAAGTTTTCAGTCTTTGGGCCCACAGGGGAGAAATTGCAGAATCTACACCGACACATTGTAACAAAGCAACCCAATGTGCTGGAAACGTTTCCATTCACTGACAGTCTGCAAAGACCTAGAAAATTGAGACAAATTAAAAACCAAAACGGACACAAAGACATTTTATTTTACAACGATTATATGTGAAGATCTATAAAATACCGGGCGGGGATGTGGCGTAGACATGGAGGAGCAGATCTGAGCCGAGCACCCGGAGTCTGTGGCCGAGTATATATATATATACATACAGGAGCCGCTCTGCACCGGGGCCTCACACAATGCAAGTGGTGCCCGCGCCAAAGGGACAAACATGAACCGCTGAAGTAAAGGGCTGGGTGAGACAATGCGGGCGCACACAATGCCAAATCTAATCCAGGACCAGAATATGGGAGAGGGAACCAACGAGCCAAAACAGAGGGCAAATCTGCAAAAACCGGAGGCAATGGCGCAACGTCACCGTCACTACAGCTCAGCGCCACCGGCTGATGCAGAGGCCCAACATGAGTGTTCTATATATAATCAGGAAGCTTCAAAGCAGCAATAGAAACCCTGAAAGCAAAAGCCTGCAGAACCTTCTACGCCATCAGAAGACAACTGTACCACCTCAAACCACCGGTGAGGGTCTGGCTGAAGATATTTGACGCAGTCATCTCCCCGATCCTTCTCTATGGCAGTGAGGTTTGGGGCCCAGCCACCTACCCAGACCAGTCAAGGTGGGATTCCAGCCCAACAGAGAACTTCCACCTGGAGTTCTGCAAATACCTGCTACATGTCCATCGCAACACCACCAACATAGCCTGCAGGGCAGAGCTAGGCAGACTCCCCCTATGGCTCACCATACAGAAGAGGGCGCTAGCTTTCCAGGCACACATCCAGGGGAGCGACTCCTACCACCACCAAGCCTGGCTAAGCCACCTGAGCAAACCAGACACTCACCAACCAAACAGCAGCCAACCACCAAACCAAAAACACCAACAGACGATAACCAAGGCCGAAATAAAGGCGACCACAGAGGCAAACAGAGAGCGGTACATTGAAGAATGGAGAAACGAAATAAATAACTCCAAGAAACTCACCAATGTGTACCAATCCCTACAAAGGGACTACACCATGGCCACCTACCTGGAGAGAATACGCCACCCCAAGCACAGACAGACCCTGAGCCGGTACAGACTGAGCGCCCACAACCTAGAGATAGAGACGGGGCGATACAGACAGATGTACAAGCCACGGGAGAAGAGACTGTGCCAGCACTGTGACCAGGGGGTCCTAGAAGACCAGACCCACTTCCTGCTACACTGCACCAAATACTCAGCTGTGAGGGCCGTCTACTACCAAAGACTCTCTGCCCACATCCCAGACTTCAGATCTGCAGACGAGAAGAGGAAACTCTACATCCTACTGGGAGAAGAAGAGGCCACTGTGGAGATCGCTGCCCAATACGTGTCCAGCTGTCACCAAACCAGAGGAAGATGAGACTCCATGGACTGTTATATTTATCCCAAAACACCCTCCCCACCTCCCCATATAGCAGTCACCAACGAAGAGGAAGATGAGACTCCATGGACTGTTATAACCGAACCCCCCCCCCCATACCCACCACCCACCCAACCCAACTCCCCCCCCCCCCCCACCCACTTTACTAGCTTTGGCAATGCCAAATACCTATTCGGACGTGCCAATAAAGCATTTTTTTTATTTTGATTTTTGATATACGTAACAACGGAGTAATAAAGTAACACAACATGGCAGGGGAAAGAAAGTGACGCCGCACCAACACAGACTAACACGGCAACGGAACGCCGCACCGCCAGGAACTGTAGTAAGGAACGTACTGACAACATACTGAGCGGCCGATACAATGCGGTGACAACCTGTGACAGGACACACTGCTAATCATGTCATGTGACCAACAGAGCAACACACCAAGACAGACCACAACAGTGACACCATGACACACAAAACAACACACCATGACAGGCCACAACAGTGACACCATGACACACAAAACAACACACCATGACAGGCCACAACAGTGACACCATGACACACAAAACAACACACCATGACAGGCCACAACAGTGACACGACACATAACACACAGAGCGTCACACTAGGACGCAACACAACATGCAACACACCATGACAAGCCACAACAGTGACACCATGACACACAAAACAACACACCATGACAGGCCACAACAGTGACACCATGACACACAAAACAACACACCATGACAGGCCACAACAGTGACACGACACATAACACACAGAGCGTCACACTAGGACGCAACACAACATGCAACACACCATGACAAGCCACAACAGTGACACCATGACACACAAAACAACACACCATGACAGGCCACAACAGTGACACCATGACACACAAAACAACACACCATGACAAGCCACAACAGTGACACCATGACACACAAAACAACACACCATGACAGGCCACAACAGTGACACGACACATAACACACAGAGCGTCACACTAGGACGCAACACAACATGCAACACACCATGACAAGCCACAACAGTGACGCCATGACGCAACACAACACATAACGTCACACTATGACAGGCCACAACAGTAACACTATGACACAACATATAACACACAGAACAACACACACAACACAGCCGCCACTACATGACACACACAGCTGCTGTGACATGACACCGCACATATGACAGCCACATGACACACACAGCCACTCCATGACACCGCACATGACTCCGCATTACCCACCGCCGCCACACATCACCGGTAAGCACACAGGACAGCCCGCAGGATACTAAGGGTTAAGGTGTCATCGGAGCCGTAATCCCCCGCAGCCGCTGAGGGCCCCGGAGCCTGCACAGCTGAGAGGCCCGGAAGCAGCTGACCGCCCTCACGGAAGCGCCGCCTCACCTCTTTGGGTACGAGGGGACTGTCCTCGCCGGGCACCATCTCCGAGCTGGTCGCGGCCGGGCTGAGAAACTTCAAGCGGGGATCATGATGAGAAGCCACAGCGCGGGACTCACTGCCAGGAGTAGACGCAATCAATGGAGAAATGGCCGACGGAAATCTCGCGAGAAGACGAACGACGTCACTTCCGAACTGAAGAGCTTCAATCACCATGACAACCCACAGCTGTGGTGTGGCCGCCATCTTGGTGCTCTCATCAGCAGCCGGTAAAGATGGAAACAGTCAGTAACCCGGCCAGCCAATCAGATTACAGGATACAGGTCACCTGACTGGTTGCGATGGGCAACACTAACTGCAAATGTGTGATATCATCATGTGTATTATTGTAAAAACTGCATTGCTGACTGTTTCCAATAGCAGAATAGTGAGCGCAGCTCTGGAGTATAATACAGGATAAGTAATGTAATGTATGTATACAGTGACCGCACCAGCAGAATAGTGAGCGCAGCTCTGGAGTATAATACAGTATAAGTAATGTAATGTATGTACACAGTGACTGTACCAGCAGAATAGTGAGCGCAGCTCTGGAGTATAATACAGGATAAGTAATGTAATGTATGTACACAGTGACTGCACCAGCAGAATAGTGAGCGCAGCTCTGCAGTATAATACAGGATAAGTAATGTAATGTGTGTACACAGTGACTGCGCCAGCAGAATAGTGAGCGCAGCTCTGGAGTATAATACAGGATAAGTAATGTAATGTATGTACACAGTGACTGTACCAGCAGAATAGTGAGCGCAGCTCTGGGGTATAATACAGGATAAGTAATGTAATGTATGTACACAGTGACTGTACCAGCAGAATAGTGAGCGCAGCTCTGGAGTATAATACAGGATAAGTAATGTAATGTATGTACACAGTGACTGTACCAGCAGAATAGTGAGCGCAGCTCTGGAGTATAATACAGGATAAGTAATGTATGTACACAGTGACTGTACCAGCAGAATAGTGAGCGCAGCTCTGGAGTATAATACAGGATAAGTAATGTAATGTATGTACACAGTGACTGCACCAGCAGAATAGTGAGCGCAGCTCTGGAGTATAATACCGGATAAGTAATGTAATGTATGTACACAGTGACTGTACCAGCAGAATAGTGAGTGCAGCTCTGGAGTATAATACAGGAGAAGTAATGTAATGTATGTACACAGTGACTGTACCAGCAGAATAGTGAGCGCAGCTCTGGAGTATAATACAGGAGAAGTAATGTAATGTATGTACACAGTGACTGTACCAGCAGAATAGTGAGCGCAGCTCTGGAGTATAATACAGGATAAGTAATGTAATGTATGTACACAGTGACTGTACCAGCAGAATAGTGAGCGCAGCTCTGCAGTATAATACAGGATAAGTAATGTAATGTATGTACACAGTGACTGTACCAGCAGAATAGTGAGCGCAGCTCTGGAGTATAATACAGGATAAGTAATGTAATGTATGTACACAGTGACTGCACCAGCAGAATAGTGAGCGCAGCTCTGGAGTATAATACAGGATAAGTAATGTAATGTATGTACACAGTGACTGTACCAGCAGAATAGTGAGCGCAGCTCTGGAGTATAATACAGGATAAGTAATGTAATGTATGTACACAGTGACTGTACCAGCAGAATAGTGAGCGCAGCTCTGGAGTATAATACAGGATAAGTAATGTAATGTATGTACACAGTGACTGCACCAGCAGAATAGTGAGCGCAGCTCTGGAGTATAATACAGGATAAGTAATGTAATGTATGTACACAGTGACTGTACCAGCAGAATAGTGAGCGCAGCTCTGGAGTATAATACAGGATAAGTAATGTAATGTATGTACACAGTGACTGTACCAGCAGAATAGTGAGCGCAGCTCTGCAGTATAATACAGGATAAGTAATGTAATGTATGTACACAGTGACTGTACCGGCAGAATAGTGAGCGCAGCTCTGGAGTATAATACAGGATAAGTAATGTAATGTATGTACACAGTGACTGTACCGGCAGAATAGTGAACGCAGCTCTGGAGTATAATACAGGATAAGTAATGTATGTACACAGTGACTGCACCAGCAGAATAGTGAGCGCAGCTCTGGAGTATAATACAGGATAAGTAATGTAATGTATGTACACAGTGACTGTACCAGCAGAATAGTGAGCGCAGCTCTGGAGTATAATACAGGATAAGTAATGTAATGTATGTACACAGTGACTGCACCAGCAGAATAGTGAGCGCAGCTCTGGAGTATAATACAGGATAAGTAATGTAATGTATGTACACAGTGACTGCACCAGCAGAATAGTGAGCGCAGCTCTGGAGTATAATACAGGATAAGTAATGTAATGTATGTACACAGTGACTGCACCAGCAGAATAGTGAGCGCAGCTCTGGAGTATAATACAGGATAAGTAATGTAATGTATGTACACAGTGACTGCACCAGCAGAATAGTGAGCGCAGCTCTGGAGTATAATACAGGATAAGTAATGTAATGTACGTACACAGTGACTGTACCAGCAGAATAGTGAGCGCAGCTCTGGAGTATAATACAGGATAAGTAATGTAATGTATGTACACAGTGACTGCACCAGCAGAATAGTGAGCGCAGCTCTGGGGTATAATACAGGATAAGTAATGTAATGTATGTACACAGAGACTGCACCAGCAGAATAGTGAGCGCAGCTCTGGAGTATAATACAGGATAAGTAATGTAATGTATGTACACAGTGACTGCACCAGCAGAATAGTGAGCGCAGCTCTGGGGTATAATACAGGATAAGTAATGTAATGTATGTACACAGTGACTGTACCGGCAGAATAGTGAGCGCGGCTCTGGAGTATAATACAGGATAAGTAATGTAATGTATGTACACAGTGACTGCACCAGCAGAATAGTGAGCGCAGCTCTGGGGTATAATACAGGATAAGTAATGTAATGTATGTACACAGAGACTGCACCAGCAGAATAGTGAGCGCAGCTCTGGAGTATAATACAGGATAAGTAATGTAATGTATGTACACAGTGACTGTACCAGCAGAATAGTGAGCGCAGCTCTGCAGTATAATACAGGATAAGTAATGTAATGTATGTACACAGTGACTGCACCAGCAGAATAGTGAGCGCAGCTCTGGAGTATAATACAGGATAAGTAATGTAATGTATGTACACAGTGACTGCACCAGCAGAATAGTGAGCGCAGCTCTGGAGTATAATACAGGATAAGTAATGTAATGTATGTACACAGAGACTGCACCAGCAGAATAGTGAGCGCAGCTCTGGAGTATAATACAGGATAAGTAATGTAATGTATGTACACAGTGACTGCACCAGCAGAATAGTGAGCGCAGCTCTGGAGTATAATACAGGATAAGTAATGTAATGTATGTACACAGTGACTGTACCAGCAGAATAGTGAGCGCAGCTCTGGAGTATAATACAGGATAAGTAATGTAATGTATGTACACAGTGACTGTACCAGCAGAATAGTGAGCGCAGCTCTGGGGTATAATACAGGATAAGTAATGTAATGTATGTACACAGAGACTGCACCAGCAGAATAGTGAGCGCAGCTCTGGAGTATAATACAGGATAAGTAATGTAATGTATGTACACAGTGACTGTACCAGCAGAATAGTGAGCGCAGCTCTGCAGTATAATACAGGATAAGTAATGTAATGTATGTACACAGTGACTGCACCAGCAGAATAGTGAGCGCAGCTCTGCAGTATAATACAGGATAAGTAATGTAATGTATGTACACAGTGACTGTACCAGCAGAATAGTGAGCGCAGCTCTGCAGTATAATACAGGATAAGTAATGTAATGTATGTACACAGTGACTGTACCAGCAGAATAGTGAGCGCAGCTCTGCAGTATAATACAGGATAAGTAATGTAATGTATGTACACAGTGACTGCACCAGCAGAATAGTGAGCGCAGCTCTGCAGTATAATACAGGATAAGTAATGTAATGTATGTACACAGTGACTGTACCAGCAGAATAGTGAGCGCAGCTCTGCAGTATAATACAGGATAAGTAATGTAATGTATGTACACAGTGACTGCACCAGCAGAATAGTGAGCGCAGCTCTGGAGTATAATACAGGATAAGTAATGTAATGTATGTACACAGTGACTGTACCAGCAGAATAGTGAGCGCAGCTCTGGGGTATAATACAGGATAAGTAATGTAATGTATGTACACAGAGACTGCACCAGCAGAATAGTGAGCGCAGCTCTGGAGTATAATACAGGATAAGTAATGTAATGTATGTACACAGTGACTGTACCAGCAGAATAGTGAGCGCAGCTCTGCAGTATAATACAGGATAAGTAATGTAATGTATGTACACAGTGACTGCACCAGCAGAATAGTGAGCGCAGCTCTGCAGTATAATACAGGATAAGTAATGTAATGTATGTACACAGTGACTGTACCAGCAGAATAGTGAGCGCAGCTCTGCAGTATAATACAGGATAAGTAATGTAATGTATGTACACAGTGACTGTACCAGCAGAATAGTGAGCGCAGCTCTGCAGTATAATACAGGATAAGTAATGTAATGTATGTACACAGTGACTGCACCAGCAGAATAGTGAGCGCAGCTCTGCAGTATAATACAGGATAAGTAATGTAATGTATGTACACAGTGACCGCACCAGCAGAATAGTGAGCGCAGCTCTGGAGTATAATACAGGATAAGTAATGTAATGTATGTACACAGTGACTGCACCAGCAGAATAGTGAGCGCAGCTCTGGGGTATAATACAGGATAAGTAATGTAATGTATGTACACAGTGACTGTACCAGCAGAATAGTGAGCGCACCTCTGGAGTATAATACAGGATAAGTAATGTAATGTATGTACACAGTGACTGTACCAGCAGAATAGTGAGCGCAGCTCTGGAGTATAATACAGGATAAGTAATGTATGTACACAGTGACTGCACCAGCAGAATAGTGAGCGCAGCTCTGGGGTATAATACAGGATAAGTAATGTAATGTATGTACACAGAGACTGCACCAGCAGAATAGTGAGCGCAGCTCTGGAGTATAATACAGGATAAGTAATGTAATGTATGTACACAGTGACTGTACCAGCAGAATAGTGAGCGCAGCTCTGGAGTATAATACAGGATAAGTAATGTAATGTATATACACAGTGACTGCACCAGCAGAATAGTGAGCGCAGCTCTGCAGTATAATACAGGATAAGTAATGTAATGTATGTACACAGTGACTGCACCAGCAGAATAGTGAGCGCAGCTCTGGAGTATAATACAGGATAAGTAATGTAATGTATGTACACAGTGACTGCACCAGCAGAATAGTGAGCGCAGCTCTGGAGTATAATACAGGATAAGTAATGTAATGTATGTACACAGAGACTGCACCAGCAGAATAGTGAGCGCAGCTCTGGAGTATAATACAGGATAAGTAATGTAATGTATGTACACAGTGACTGCACCAGCAGAATAGTGAGCGCAGCTCTGGAGTATAATACAGGATAAGTAATGTAATGTATGTACACAGTGACTGTACCAGCAGAATAGTGAGCGCAGCTCTGGAGTATAATACAGGATAAGTAATGTAATGTATGTACACAGTGACTGTACCAGCAGAATAGTGAGCGCAGCTCTGGGGTATAATACAGGATAAGTAATGTAATGTATGTACACAGAGACTGCACCAGCAGAATAGTGAGCGCAGCTCTGGAGTATAATACAGGATAAGTAATGTAATGTATGTACACAGTGACTGTACCAGCAGAATAGTGAGCGCAGCTCTGCAGTATAATACAGGATAAGTAATGTAATGTATGTACACAGTGACTGCACCAGCAGAATAGTGAGCGCAGCTCTGCAGTATAATACAGGATAAGTAATGTAATGTATGTACACAGTGACTGCACCAGCAGAATAGTGAGCGCAGCTCTGGAGTATAATACAGGATAAGTAATGTAATGTATGTACACAGTGACTGCACCAGCAGAATAGTGAGCGCAGCTCTGGAGTATAATACAGGATAAGTAATGTAATGTATGTACACAGAGACTGCACCAGCAGAATAGTGAGCGCAGCTCTGGAGTATAATACAGGATAAGTAATGTAATGTATGTACACAGTGACTGCACCAGCAGAATAGTGAGCGCAGCTCTGGAGTATAATACAGGATAAGTAATGTAATGTATGTACACAGTGACTGTACCAGCAGAATAGTGAGCGCAGCTCTGGAGTATAATACAGGATAAGTAATGTAATGTATGTACACAGTGACTGTACCAGCAGAATAGTGAGCGCAGCTCTGGGGTATAATACAGGATAAGTAATGTAATGTATGTACACAGAGACTGCACCAGCAGAATAATGAGCGCAGCTCTGGAGTATAATACAGGATAAGTAATGTAATGTATGTACACAGTGACTGTACCAGCAGAATAGTGAGCGCAGCTCTGCAGTATAATACAGGATAAGTAATGTAATGTATGTACACAGTGACTGCACCAGCAGAATAGTGAGCGCAGCTCTGGAGTATAATACAGGATAAGTAATGTAATGTATGTACACAGTGACTGCACCAGCAGAATAGTGAGCGCAGCTCTGGAGTATAATACAGGATAAGTAATGTAATGTATGTACACAGAGACTGCACCAGCAGAATAGTGAGCGCAGCTCTGGAGTATAATACAGGATAAGTAATGTAATGTATGTACACAGTGACTGCACCAGCAGAATAGTGAGCGCAGCTCTGGAGTATAATACAGGATAAGTAATGTAATGTATGTACACAGTGACTGTACCAGCAGAATAGTGAGCGCAGCTCTGGAGTATAATACAGGATAAGTAATGTAATGTATGTACACAGTGACTGTACCAGCAGAATAGTGAGCGCAGCTCTGGAGTATAATACAGGATAAGTAATGTAATGTATGTACACAGTGACTGTACCAGCAGAATAGTGAGCGCAGCTCTGGAGTATAATACAGGATAAGTAATGTAATGTATGTACACAGTGACTGCACCAGCAGAATAGTGAGCGCAGCTCTGGAGTATAATACAGGATAAGTAATGTAATGTATGTACACAGTGACTGTACCAGCAGAATAGTGAGCGCAGCTCTGGAGTATAATACAGGATAAGTAATGTAATGTATGTACACAGTGACTGCACCAGCAGAATAGTGAGTGCAGCTCTGGAGTATAATACAGGATAAGTAATGTAATGTATGTACACAGTGACTGCACCAGCAGAATAGTGAGCGCAGCTCTGGAGTATAATACAGGATAAGTAATGTAATGTATGTACACAGTGACTGTACCAGCAGAATAGTGAGCGCAGCTCTGGAGTATAATACAGGATAAGTAATGTAATGTATGTACACAGTGACTGCACCAGCAGAATAGTGAGCGCAGCTCTGGAGTATAATACAGGATAAGTAATGTAATGTATGTACACAGTGACTGCACCAGCAGAATAGTGAGCGCAGCTCTGGAGTATAATACAGGATAAGTAATGTAATGTATGTACACAGTGACTGTACCAGCAGAATAGTGAGCGCAGCTCTGGAGTATAATACAGGATAAGTAATGTAATGTATGTACACAGAGACTGCACCAGCAGAATAGTGAGCGCAGCTCTGGAGTATAATACAGGATAAGTAATGCAATGTATGTACACAGTGACTGTACCAGCAGAATAGTGAGCGCAGCTCTGGAGTATAATACAGGATAAGTAATGTAATGTATGTACACAGTGACTACACCAGCAGAATAGTGAGCGCAGCTCTGGGGTATAATACAGGATAAGTAATGTAATGTATGTACACAGTGACTGCACCAGCAGAATAGTGAGCGCAGCTCTGGAGTATAATACAGGATAAGTAATGTAATGTATGTACACAGTGACTGTACCAGCAGAATAGTGAGCGCAGCTCTGGGGTATAATACAGGATAAGTAATGTAATGTATGTACACAGTGACTGTACCAGCAGAATAGTGAGCGCAGCTCTGGGGTATAATACAGGATAAGTAATGTAATGTATGTACACAGTGACTGTACCAGCAGAATAGTGAGCGCAGCTCTGGGGTATAATACAGGATAAGTAATGTAATGTATGTACACAGTGACTGTACCAGCAGAATAGTGAGCGCAGCTCTGGAGTATAATACAGGATAAGTAATGTATGTACACAGTGACTGCACCAGCAGAATAGTGAGCGCAGCTCTGGGGTATAATACAGGATAAGTAATGTAATGTATGTACACAGAGACTGCACCAGCAGAATAGTGAGCGCAGCTCTGGAGTATAATACAGGATAAGTAATGTAATGTATGTACACAGTGACTGTACCAGCAGAATAGTGAGCGCAGCTCTGGAGTATAATACAGGATAAGTAATGTAATGTATGTACACAGTGACTGCACCAGCAGAATAGTGAGCGCAGCTCTGCAGTATAATACAGGATAAGTAATGTAATGTATGTACACAGTGACTGCACCAGCAGAATAGTGAGCGCAGCTCTGGAGTATAATACAGGATAAGTAATGTAATGTATGTACACAGTGACTGCACCAGCAGAATAGTGAGCGCAGCTCTGGAGTATAATACAGGATAAGTAATGTAATGTATGTACACAGAGACTGCACCAGCAGAATAGTGAGCGCAGCTCTGGAGTATAATACAGGATAAGTAATGTAATGTATGTACACAGTGACTGCACCAGCAGAATAGTGAGCGCAGCTCTGGAGTATAATACAGGATAAGTAATGTAATGTATGTACACAGTGACTGTACCAGCAGAATAGTGAGCGCAGCTCTGGGGTATAATACAGGATAAGTAATGTAATGTATGTACACAGTGACTGTACCAGCAGAATAGTGAGCGCAGCTCTGGAGTATAATACAGGATAAGTAATGTAATGTATGTACACAGTGACTGTACCAGCAGAATAGTGAGCGCAGCTCTGGGGTATAATACAGGATAAGTAATGTAATGTATGTACACAGAGACTGCACCAGCAGAATAGTGAGCGCAGCTCTGGAGTATAATACAGGATAAGTAATGTAATGTATGTACACAGTGACTGTACCAGCAGAATAGTGAGCGCAGCTCTGCAGTATAATACAGGATAAGTAATGTAATGTATGTACACAGTGACTGCACCAGCAGAATAGTGAGCGCAGCTCTGGAGTATAATACAGGATAAGTAATGTAATGTATGTACACAGTGACTGCACCAGCAGAATAGTGAGCGCAGCTCTGGGGTATAATACAGGATAAGTAATGTATGTACACAGTGACTGCACCAGCAGAATAGTGAGCGCAGCTCTGGAGTATAATACAGGATAAGTAATGTAATGTATGTACACAGTGACTGCACCAGCAGAATAGTGAGCGCAGCTCTGGAGTATAATACAGGATAAGTAATGTAATGTATGTACACAGTGACTGCACCAGCAGAATAGTGAGCGCAGCTCTGGAGTATAATACAGGATAAGTAATGTAATGTATGTACACAGTGACTGCACCAGCAGAATAGTGAGCGCAGCTCTGGAGTATAATACAGGATAAGTAATGTAATGTATGTACACAGTGACTGCACCAGCAGAATAGTGAGCGCAGCTCTGGAGTATAATACAGGATAAGTAATGTAATGTATGTACATAGTGACTGTACCAGCAGAATAGTGAGCGCAGCTCTGGAGTATAATACAGGATAAGTAATGTAATGTACACAGTGACTGTACCAGCAGAATAGTGAGCGCAGCTCTGGAGTATAATACAGGATAAGTAATGTAATGTATGTACACAGTGACTGCACCAGCAGAATAGTGAGCGCAGCTCTGGAGTATAATACAGGATAAGTAATGTAATGTATGTACACAGTGACTGTACCAGCAGAATAGTGAGCGCAGCTCTGGAGTATAATACAGGATAAGTAATGTAATGTATGTACACAGTGACTGTACCAGCAGAATAGTGAGCGCAGCTCTGGAGTATAATACAGGATAAGTAATGTAATGTACACAGTGACTGTACCAGCAGAATAGTGAGCGCAGCTCTGGAGTATAATACAGGATAAGTAATGTAATGTATGTACACAGTGACTGCACCAGCAGAATAGTGAGCGCAGCTCTGGAGTATAATACAGGATAAGTAATGTAATGTATGTACACAGTGACTGTACCAGCAGAATAGTGAGCGCAGCTCTGGAGTATAATACAGGATAAGTAATGTAATGTATGTACACAGTGACTGTACCGGCAGAATAGTGAGCGCAGCTCTGGAGTATAATACAGGATAAGTAATGTAATGTATGTACACAGTGACTGTACCAGCAGCATAGTGAGCGCAGCTCTGGAGTATAATACAGGATAAGTAATGTAATGTATGTACACAGTGACTGTACCAGCAGAATAGTGAGCGCAGCTCTGGAGTATAATACAGGATAAGTAATGTAATGTATGTACACAGTGACTGTACCAGCAGAATAGTGAGCGCAGCTCTGGAGTATAATACAGGATAAGTAATGTAATGTATGTACACAGTGACTGTACCAGCAGAATAGTGAGCGCAGCTCTGGAGTATAATACAGGATAAGTAATGTAATGTATGTACACAGTGACTGTACCAGCAGAATAGTGAGCGCAGCTCTGGAGTATAATACAGGATAAGTAATGTAATGTATGTACACAGTGACTGTACCTGCAGAATAGTGAGCGCAGCTCTGGGGTATAATACAAGATGTAACTGAGGTTCAGTGGGTGTTTTTATGTCGTTTTTGATGCAGTTTTTTAAGTAAATCACACTGATTGAACATATTTCAGCTGTAACATTAAGAAACCGTACTGATAAGCAGTATTTAGGCTGCATGGTGTGTTTCTGATGCCCTTCTTCTGCACGCTGTGAATACATCCTTAGCCAGGTATCAGGTGAGGGTAAACCTGAGCAGAAAAACGTGATAAGTGTTTGAAGTTCAGCATCGGAGACGTGACATTACATCACCAGGGGATCGGGTGTCTGCGGAAACTGTCCAAAGGATTTAGGGCGCGGCCCCTCGTATAATCTACAGTGTGAAAGATCTCCCCGGACAGGTGGGAGTCGGCGTTACCATTAATAAACCGCACAGAGAATCGTACAATGCGGCGAGTACGAGACACAGAGATGTAATAGAGATTATTATGGGAGGCTCTGACTCCACCATCAGGGGGGGCTTCTTGTTCCTCCTCAAGTTAACCCCTAAATCTACCTTAGACCATCAATATGGTGATAGGACACATGGGGGGGGGGGGTACAGCTGGTGATAGGGCACATGGGGGGTACAGCTGGTGATAGGACACATAGGGGGGGTACACCTGGTGATAGGACACATAGGGGGGTACAGCTGGTGATAGGACACATATGGGGGTACAGCTGGTGATAGGACACATAGGGGGGTACAGCTGGTGATAGGACACATGGGGGGGGGTACAGCTGGTGATAGGACACATATGGGGGTACAGGTGGTGATAGGGCACATGGGGGGTACACCTGGTGATAGGGCACATATGGGGGTACAGGTGGTGATAGGGCACATATGGGGGGTACACCTGGTGATAGGACACATATGGGGGGTACACCTGGTGATAGGGCACATATGGGGGTACAGGTGGTGATAGGGCACATGGGGGGTACACCTGGTGATAGGGCATATATGGGGGTACAGGTGGTGATAGGGCACATGGGGGTACACCTGGTGATAGGACACATATGGGGGGTACACCTGGTGATAGGACACATATGGGGGGTACACCTGGTGATAGGACACATATGGGGGGTACACCTGGTGATAGGGCACATAGGGGGGTACACCTGGTGATAGGACACATAGGGGGGTACATCTGGTAATAGGAGACATAGGGGGGTACACCTGGTGATAGGGCACATAGGGGGGTACACCTGGTGATAGGACACATAGGGGGGTACACCTGGTGATAGGACACATAGGGGGGTACACCTGGTGATAGGACACATATGGGGGGTACAGCTGGTGATAGGACACATAGGGGGGTACAGCTGGTGATAGGACACATATGGGGGTACACCTGGTGATAGGACACATAGGGGGGTACACCTGGTGATAGGACACATATGGGGGTACAGGTGGTGATAGGGCACATAGGGGGGTACATCTGGTAATAGGAGACATAGGGGGGTACAGCTGGTGATAGGGCACATAGGGGGGTACACCTGGTGATAGGACACATAGGGGGGTACACCTGGTGATAGGACACATATGGGGGGTACACCTGGTGATAGGGCACATAGGGGGGTACACCTGGTGATAGGACACATAGGGGGGTACACCTGGTAATAGGAGACATAGGGGGGTACACCTGGTAATAGGACACATAGGGGGGTACAGCTGGTAATAGGACACATATATGGGGGTACAGCTGGTGATAGGACACATATGGGGGGTACAGCTGGTGATAGGGCACATAGGGGGGTACACCTGGTGATAGGACACATAGGGGGGTACACCTGGTAATAGGAGACATAGGGGGGTACACCTGGTAATAGGACACATAGGGGGGTACACCTGGTGATAGGACACATAGGGGGGTACACCTGGTAATAGGAGACATAGGGGGGTACACCTGGTGATAGGACACATAGGGGGGTACAGCTGGTAATAGGACACATATATGGGGGTACACCTGGTGATAGGACACATATGGGGGGTACAGCTGGTGATAGGGCACATAGGGGGGTACACCTGGTGATAGGACACATATATGGGGGTACAGCTGGTGATAGGGCACATATGGGGGTAAACCTGGTGATAGGGCACATATATGGGGGTACAGCTGATGATAGGGCACATATATGGGGGTACAGCTGGTGATAGGGCACATAGGGGGTACAGCTGGTGATAGGGCACATATATGGGGGTACAGCTGGTGATAGGGCACATAGGGGGGTACAGCTGGTGATAGGGCACGTATATGGGGGTACACCTGGTGATAGGGCACATATATGGGGGTACAGCTGGTGATAGGGCACATATATGGGGGTACAGCTGGTGATAGGGCACATAGGGGGGTACAGCTGGTGATAGGGCACATATATGGGGGTACAGCTGGTGATAGGGCACATATATGGGGGTACACCTGGTGATAGGGCACATAGGGGGGTACAGCTGGTGATAGGGCACGTATATGGGGGTACACCTGGTGATAGGGCACATATATGGGGGTACAGCTGGTGATAGGGCACGTATATGAGGGTACACCTGGTGATAGGACACATAGGGGGGTACAGCTGGTGATAGGGCACATAGGGGGTACAGCTGGTGATAGGGCACATAGGGGGGTACACCTGGTGATAGGGCACGTATATGGGGGTACAGCTGGTGATAGGGCACATAGGGGGTACAGCTGGTGATAGGGCACATATATGGGGGTACAGCTGGTGATAGGGCACATAGGGGGGTACAGCTGGTGATAGGGCACGTATATGGGGGTACACCTGGTGATAGGGCACATAGGGGGGTACACCTGGTGATAGGAAACATATGGGGGGTACACCTGGTGATAGGGCACATAGGGGGGTACACCTGGTGATAGGACACATAGGGGGGTACACCTGGTAATAGGAGACATAGGGGGGTACACCTGGTGATAGGACACATAGGGGGGTACAGCTGGTAATAGGACACATATATGGGGGTACACCTGGTGATAGGACACATATGGGGGGTACAGCTGGTGATAGGGCACATAGGGGGGTACACCTGGTGATAGGACACATATATGGGGGTACAGCTGGTGATAGGGCACATATGGGGGTAAACCTGGTGATAGGGCACATATATGGGGGTACAGCTGATGATAGGGCACATATATGGGGGTACAGCTGGTGATAGGGCACATAGGGGGTACAGCTGGTGATAGGGCACATATATGGGGGTACAGCTGGTGATAGGGCACATAGGGGGGTACAGCTGGTGATAGGGCACGTATATGGGGGTACACCTGGTGATAGGGCACATATATGGGGGTACAGCTGGTGATAGGGCACATATATGGGGGTACAGCTGGTGATAGGGCACATAGGGGGGTACAGCTGGTGATAGGGCACATAGGGGGGTACAGCTGGTGATAGGGCACATATATGGGGGTACAGCTGGTGATAGGGCACATAGGGGGTACAGCTGGTGATAGGGCACATATATGGGGGTACAGCTGGTGATAGGGCACATAGGGGGGTACAGCTGGTGATAGGGCACGTATATGGGGGTACACCTGGTGATAGGGCACATATATGGGGGTACAGCTGGTGATAGGGCACATATATGGGGGTACAGCTGGTGATAGGGCACATAGGGGGGTACAGCTGGTGATAGGGCACATATATGGGGGTACAGCTGGTGATAGGGCACATATATGGGGGTACAGCTGGTGATAGGGCACATAGGGGGGTACAGCTGGTGATAGGGCACGTATATGGGGGTACACCTGGTGATAGGGCACATATATGGGGGTACAGCTGGTGATAGGGCACGTATATGGGGGTACACCTGGTGATAGGACACATAGGGGGGTACAGCTGGTGATAGGGCACATAGGGGGTACAGCTGGTGATAGGGCACATAGGGGGGTACAGCTGGTGATAGGGCACATATATGGGGGTACAGCTGGTGATAGGGCACGTATATGGGGGTACACCTGGTGATAGGGCACATATATGGGGGTACACCTGGTGATAGGGCACATATATGGGGGTACAGCTGGTGATAGGGCACGTATATGGGGGTACAGCTGGTGATAGGGCACATATATGGGGGTACAGCTGGTGATAGGGCACGTATATGGGGGTACAGCTGGTGATAGGGCACATAGGGGGTACAGCTGGTGATGGGGCAGATAGGGGGGTACACTTGGACTAGGCACATAGGGGGGTACACTTGGAGTAGGCACATACACTGTCGGGGACTATATTTGGCTTCTCAGGTACTTTAGGGTTCCAGCTCTTGGGGTTCTCCTCGGGCCGGGGCTGCCGCTGTACAATGTGACACCCTGGAATAATCAGATACATGGAGGCCTGTGTGACCCGGGAGGGGGTTACTGGGGGGTAGGTCTTATATCCCCCGGGGGTTACTCGGCCTTGTGGCCGGGTGTTACGTCTGATATCCTCCGGGTCTTACTCTGGGGGTCCCGCTCGCCCCCCCTTCCCCCACTACTTGTTTAGGACATGTGACGTCACCAGCCCGGGCTGCGCGGACCGCGGGGGATTATTTGCGCGCCATAAACCAAAGGTGATGAAGGTGAGCAAAGTGCGGGGGCGATGGGAGAATGTGGGGTGCAATGTAGAGAGGGAATGTGGGGGACAGTACAATGGGCTATAACATGGAGGGCAGTCTGTACTGATGTGGGGTCTAATATAAACGTGTGGATGCAAATATATATATATAGATATGTGGGTGCAGTATATACAGATATGTGGGAGCATTATATACAGATATGTGGATGCATTATATACAGATATGTGGATGCATTATATACAGATATGTGGATGCATTATATACAGATATGTGGGTGCAGTATACATAGATATATGGGTGCAGTATATAAAGAGGTGTGGGAGCAGTATATACAGATATGTGGGTGCAGTATACATAGATGTGTGGGTGCAGTATATACAGACATGTGGGTGCATTATATATATAGATATATGGGTGCAGTATATAAAGAGGTGTGGGAGCAGTATATACAGATATGTGGGTGCAGTATACATAGATGTGTGGGTGCAGTATATACAGACATGTGGGTGCATTATATATATAGATATATGGGTGCAGTATATAAAGAGGTGTGGGAGCAGTATATACAGATATGTGGGTGCAGTATACATAGATGTGTGGGTGCAGTATATGCAGACATGTGGGTGCATTATATATAGATATGTGGGTTCAGTATATACAGAGGTGTGGGTGCAGTATATACAGATATGTGGGTGCAGTATAGACAGATGTGTGGGTTAATTATACATAGATGTGTGGGTGCAGTATATACAGATATGTGGGTGCAGTATACATAGATGTGTGGGTGCAGTATATACAGACATGTGGGTGCATTATATATAGATATGTGGGTGCAGTATATACAGACATGTGGGTGCATTATATATAGATATGTGGGTGCAGTATATACAGATGTGTGGGTGCAGTATATACAGATGTGTGGATGCAGTACATATAGATATGTGGGTGCAGTATATACAGATGTGTGGGTGCAGTATATATAGATATGTGGGCGCAGTATATATAGATATGTGGGTGCAGTATATACAGATGTGTGGGTGCAGTATATACAGATGTGTGGGTGCAGTATATATAGATATGTGGGTGCAGTATATACAGATATGTGGGTGCAGTATACATAGATGTGTGGGTGCAGTATATACAGACATGTGGGTGCAGTATATACAGATATGTGGGTGCAGTATATATAGATATGTGGGTTCAGTATATACAGAGGTGTGGGTGCAGTATATATAGATATGTGGGTGCAGTATATACAGATATGTGGGTGCAGTATACATAGATGTGTGGGTGCAGTATATACAGACATGTTGGTGCATTATATATAGATATATGGGTGCAGTATATACAGATGTGTGGGTGCAGTATATATAGATATGTGGGTGCAGTATATACAGATGTGTGGGTGCAGTATATATAGATATGTGGGTGCAGTATATACAGATGTGTGGATGCAGTATATATAGATATGTGGGTGCAGTATATACAGATGTGTGGGTGCAGTATATATAGATATGTGGGTGCAGTATATATAGATATGTGGGTGCAGTATATACAGATGTGTGGGTGCAGTATATATAGATATGTGGGTGCAGTATATACAGATGTGTGGGTGCAGTATATACAGATGTGTGGGTGCAGTATATACAGATGTGTGGGTGCAGTATATATAGATATGTGGGCGCAGTATATATAGATATGTGGGTGCAGTATATACAGATGTGTGGGTGCAGTATGTACAGATGTGTGGGTGCAGTATATATAGATATGTGGGTGCAGTATATATAGATATGTGGGTGCAGTATATATAAATGTGTGTGTGCAGTATATAGATATGTGGGTGCAGTATATACAGATGTGTGGGTGCAGTATATACAGATGTGTGGGTGCAGTATATAGATGTCAGGGTGCAGTCTATATAAATGTGTGGGTCCAGTATACAATGTATCAATATAAAGGTGCAGTAATTACAGTCCAATCTAGGGGTGCAGTATACAATGTAACATATAGGATTGCATTAATTACAGTATAATGTGGGGGTGCAGTATAATGTGGGGGTGTAGTATACAATGTAACAGTATAGAGGTGTAGTAATTAAAGTATAATGTGAGGTGCAGTATAATGTGAGGGTGCAGTATAATGTGAGGGTGCAGTATAATGTGAGGTGCAGTATAATGTGAGGTGCAGTATAATGTGGGGGTGCAGTATAATGTGAGGGTGCAGTATAATGTGGGGGTGCAGTATAATGTGGGGGTGCAGTATAATGTGAGGTGCAGTATAATGTGGGGGTGCAGTATAATGTGAGGGTGCAGTATAATGTGGGGGTGTAGTATAATGTGAGGTGCAGTATAATGTGAGGGTGCAGTATAATGTGGGGGTGCAGTATAATGTGAGATGCAGTATAATGTGGGGGTGCAGTATAATGTGGGGGTGCAGTATAATGTGAGGGTGCAGTATAATGTGAGGTGCAGTATAATGTGAGGGTGCAGTATAATGTGGGGGTGCAGTATAATGTGAGGTGCAGTATAATGTGAGGGTGCAGTATAATGTGGGGGTGTAGTATAATGTGAGGGTGCAGTATAATGTGAGGTGCAGTATAATGTGAGGGTGCAGTATAATGTGGGGGTGCAGTATAATGTGAGGGTGCAGTATAATGTGAGGGTGCAGTATAATGTGGGGGTGCAGTATAATGTGAGGGTGCAGTATAATGTGAGGGTGCAGTATAATGTGGGGGTGCAGTATAATGTGGGGGTGCAGTATAATGTGAGGGTGCAGTATAATGTGGGGGTGCAGTATAATGTGGGGGTGCAGTATAATGTGGGGGTGCAGTATAATGTGAGGGTGCAGTATAATGTGAGGGTGCAGTATAATGTGAGGTGCAGTATAATGTGGGGGTGCAGTATAATGTGAGGTGCAGTATAATGTGAGGGTGCAGTATAATGTGGGGGTGCAGTATAATGTGAGGGTGCAGTATAATGTGAGGGTGCAGTATAATGTGGGGGTGCAGTATAATGTGAGGGTGCAGTATAATGTGAGGGTGCAGTATAATGTGAGGGTGCAGTATAATGTGGGGGTGCAGTATAATGTGAGGGTGCAGTATAATGTGAGGTGCAGTAAGAACAGTATAATGTGAGGGTGCAGTATAATGTGAGGGTGCAGTATAATGTGGGGGTGCAGTATAATGTGAGGGTGCAGTATAATGTGGGGGTGCAGTATAATGTGAGGGTGCAGTATAATGTGGGGGTGCAGTATAATGTGAGGGTGCAGTATAATGTGAGGTGCAGTACAATGTGGGGGTGCAGTATAATGTGAGGGTGCAGTATAATGTGAGGGTGCAGTATAATGTGGGGGTGCAGTATAATGTGAGGTGCAGTATAATGTGAGGGTGCAGTATAATGTGAGGGTGCAGTATAATGTGGGGGTGCAGTATAATGTGAGGGTGCAGTATAATGTGGGGGTGCAGTATAATGTGAGGTGCAGTACAATGTGGGGGTGCAGTATAATGTGAGGGTGCAGTATAATGTGGGGGTGCAGTATAATGTGGGGGTGCAGTATAATGTGAGGTGCAGTACAATGTGGGGGTGCAGTATAATGTGAGGGTGCAGTATAATGTGGGGGTGCAGTATAATGTGGGGGTGCAGTATAATGTGAGGTGCAGTATAATGTGAGGGTGCAGTATAATGTGAGGGTGCAGTATAATGTGGTGGTGCAGTATAATGTGAGGGTGCAGTATAATGTGAGGGTGCAGTATAATGTGGGGGTGCAGTATAATGTGGGGGTGCAGTATAATGTGGGGGTGCAGTATAATGTGGGGGTGCAGTATAATGTGAGGGTGCAGTATAATGTGGGGGTGCAGTATAATGTGAGGGTGCAGTATAATGTGAGGGTGCAGTATAATGTGAGGTGCAGTATAATGTGAGGGTGCAGTATAATGTGGGGGTGCAGTATAATGTGAGGGTGCAGTATAATGTGGGGGTGCAGTATAATGTGGGGGTGTAGTATAATGTGAGGGTGCAGTATAATGTGAGGGTGCAGTATAATGTGGGGGTGCAGTATAATGTGAGGTGCAGTATAATGTGAGGGTGCAGTATAATGTGAGGTGCAGTATAATGTGAGGGTGCAGTATAATGTGAGGTGCAGTATAATGTGAGGGTGCAGTATAATGTGGGGGTGCAGTATAATGTGAGGGTGCAGTATAATGTGAGGGTGCAGTATAATGTGAGGTGCAGTATAATGTGAGGGTGCAGTATAATGTGGGGGTGCAGTATAATGTGAGGTGCAGTATAATGTGAAGTGCAGTAAGAACAGTATAATGTGAGGGTGCAGTATAATGTGAGAGTGCAGTATAATGTGAGGTGCAGTATAATGTGAGGGTGCAGTATAATGTGGGGGTGCAGTATAATGTGAGGTGCAGTATAATGTGAGGGTGCAGTATAATGTGGGGGTGCCGTATAATGTGGGGGTGCAGTATAATGTGAGGGTGCAGTATAATGTGAGGGTGCAGTATAATGTGGGGGTGCAGTATAATGTGAGGGTGCAGTATAATGTGGGGGTGCAGTATAATGTGAGGTGCAGTATAATGTGAGGGTGCAGTATAATGTGGGGGTGCAGTATAATGTGAGGGTGCAGTATAATGTGGGGGTGCAGTATAATGTGAGGTGCAGTATAATGTGAGGGTGCAGTATAATGTGGGGGTGCCGTATAATGTGAGGGTGCAGTATAATGTGGGGGTGCAGTATAATGTGAGGTGCAGTATAATGTGAGGGTGCAGTATATTGTGGGGGTGCCGTATAATGTGAGGGTGCTTTATAATGTGGGGGTGCAGTATAATGTGGGGGTGCAGTATAATGTGAGGGTGCAGTATAATGTGGGGGTGCAGTATAATGTGAGGTGCAGTATAATGTGAGGGTGCAGTATATTGTGGGGGTGCCGTATAATGTGAGGGTGCTTTATAATGTGGGGGTGCAGTATAATGTGAGGGTGCCGTATAATGTGAGGGTGCAGTATAATGTGAGGGTGCAGTATAATGTGGGGGTGCAGTATAATGTGGGGGTGCAGTATAATGTGGGGGTGCAGTATAATGTGAGGGTGCAGTATAATGTGGGGGTGCAGTATAATGTGAGGGTGCAGTATAATGTGGGGGTGCCGTATAATGTGAGGGTGCAGTATAATGTGAGGGTGCAGTATAATGTGGGGGTGCAGTATAATGTGAGGGTGCAGTATAATGTGGGGGTGCAGTATAATGTGAGGTGCAGTATAATGTGAGGGTGCAGTATAATGTGGGGGTGCCGTATAATGTGGGGGTGCCGTATAATGTGGGGGTGCAGTATAATGTGAGGGTGCAGTATAATGTGGGGGTGCAGTATAATGTGAGGGTGCCGTATAATGTGAGGGTGCAGTATAATGTGGGGGTGCAGTATAATGTGAGGGTGCAGTATAATGTGAGGGTGCAGTATAATGTGAGGGTGCAGTATAATGTGGGGGTGCCGTATAATGTGGGGGTGCAGTATAATGTGAGGGTGCAGTATAATGTGGGGGTGCAGTATAATGTGAGGGTGCAGTATAATGTGAGGGTGCAGTATAATGTGGGGGTGCAGTATAATGTGAGGGTGCAGTATAATGTGAGGGTGCAGTATAATGTGGGGGTGCAGTATAATGTGGGGGTGCAGTATAATGTGGGGGTGCAGTATAATGTGAGGTGCAGTATAATGTGAAGTGCAGTAAGAACAGTATAATGTGGGGGTGCATTTTCTTTATTAATCAGAATTTTGGATTTTTTTGGTTATTTTCCAGGGAGATCAGGATTACAATATGAGCCCGGTGTCTTTCCAGGAGCCTCGAGCCTTACAGCAGCACCAGGTAGTCGCCTCATCTACATCTGCCATCTTTGGCGTCCATTGGGTTCCACCAGGGTGTCCATAATATTCAACCTGCAACAGAGATGGATCCTGATGCAGATGTAAATAAAGCCTAACGCTGCCTGACGGTGACACTTCTTCAGGTGACTTTTTATAGCTGGTCCTGTGGGTCCAATCCTGGGTTACTGTATGATCGGAACCATCGCCCAGGTCGCCCTGCCTCGTGTACACCTCTAGTTACCTGTGCTATGGGGGATGAGATTACTATAGTTTGCCAGGCCTCGTAGCACCAGTATACAGGAATACAATAGAGGAGGGACGAGGTGCAGCGACCCGTTGGATGAGAGATGGTTCTGGTCACATGACTGGGGGTCGGATCCAATCTGTAATTTCCAGGTCTAGCTTCAAAAGGTTGCCGGAAGAAGTTAATTTAAATTTCCCAGAAAATCCCTTTAAAGGAGTTTTCTCATTTGGGCAAGTTATTCCCTCCCCAGAGATCCGCAGATCAGTCAGGGTCCGACTGAGAGTTTTGTTCCCGGTCTTGGAGGGAGCAGTGGTCGGGCAGCGTGTCAATGCCGCTCCAGTCAGGGCAGAGGGAAACAAATACCCCCATTCTCCTGATCTGTGGGGGTCTGCACAGGACGACCACCAATGATGTGTAAGTTGTCCTGTGCCCAGATGAGACAAGCCCTGTACAAGCAACTTCTGAATAACTCTCTCTCCTTTCTAACATGCAACCTCCTGTATCTTAGCGGGGTTATGATATGGACGACCCTTGCTTAGGATATCAGATTGATGGGGCCCCGTGGCGTCAGTCTGATCAGGTGTTTGTAGGGGCTGCAGCACTGGAGAGCATTGCAGCCTTTGCACTTTGTTGACTTTAGACCACAAGCCGTAAGCTTAGCAGCAGCTGTTCTGGTTGTTGCAGCACAGGATAGGCCATCGATATTGTAATCTCAGAATAAAGCGCCATGCTTTACAGTATATTTATATATGTCTTCCTAGATCTTATCTTTGATCGGACGGCACAGCAATATCTTATCACTCCGACTGCCAAACCATGGCCGCCTCCTTGATGTAAAACCTGCTGTGACGGCAGAGTCTGTTCATACTTCATGCAATGTTGTCCTTGGAGTGGTCTCCACAAATATGGCCGCCAGACGTTCAATGATGCCATGGGTGTAATACTTTGTATAGCATTGCATTAGAAGCTTATAGACCTGTATGTCTCCTGTGATTCATGTTGCAACAAATGTGACATTTTTGTGTCATTTTAAGTAATTTTTTACAATTTATTTTTTGTTTTCCCAAAGCCGGATTCATTGGAGGAGGACGTGCAGTTTATAAGCTCTTTGAACAATTCTATGAAAAACAAGAAAAAGAAAGATAAACGTAAGAAGAAGGATCTGATGGTTGAGGCATCCCCATGGGGGGACGAAAACCCACTCCAATACAAGGAAGAGCAAGTCACAGCTATGCGCAGTAACTCCTCCGCAAAATCAGGCTCAAAAAAAGAGAAGAAAAAGAAGGCCGCCATAGAATCCAATGAGAATCGCCCGCCTCAGAAACGTACCAGTGCCAGGAATACTCGTCAGATAGCCAAACCTTTCAAGTCAACTGTGACAGTGAAGAAAAGTCAGAAAAAAAGGCAGAAGTCGTCTCCAGAGATCCGGTTTTCTGACGGTTCTCCATCAAGCATTGAGTTCCAGGGAACCTCTCCAGCAATCAGCGGTGGAAAAACTCCGAAAAATAGTAACGTGGAGACCCATCAAGATCCGAAATGTAAGGAGACATTAAGGAAGAATGATGGGAACAGTCAGCAAAGATTTCAACAAGCATTGTCCTGCAACCTTGGCCCCTATAGCAGCACCCCACTGTCTTCTCCAACTCTCCCGTTCTGGACAAAAAAGAAAGTAAAGCTCAATGATCTCGGCAAAACCAAAGACGTGAAAGGCTTATCCGACCACAGCCAAGACCTCTTCATCACTCAGAAGAAGTTTGTGTTGTCCCATGGCAGCAGCGATGACTCCCCACCCCTGGGCCAGGAGCAATTCCTTTCTCAGCCCTCCTGTCTTTCACGCAGCAGCCTTGACCATTCCAGTGCTGGAAACAGCCAACAAGTAGTCCTGAGGGAAACGGCAACGCAGACGGACGATCATTTCTCTTACTGCTCCCTGATGAACTTTGTCAAGAGAGTCAAAGTCTTGGAAACTTGTTCAGAGGAGCCTCTAGATCTCTCTTTACCAACTCGGATTCGAGCCCAGAAGGACGTCTCGAACCCAAGTAACATTATCATGGTATCGTCTCAGTCACCCCATGTGAGCCCCAAGTGGGCCAAGAGAAGAAAGCTAAACTTCTCCTTCACTCCTGTGGAAAAGGTCGAAGACAAAAAGTTCATCCAGACAACCCTGAACACCTCGTACTTCTTCAAGGGGAAAGGAGAACCCGGTGAGTCAACCCCAATCACTCCATTACTGAAGATAAAAGAAAAGCCCAAGAATAAGTCAAGGAAATCCAACGTTCACGCCAAAAAGCGACCAAAACAACACGACCAAAACTAACCGTTACATTGTTACGTGATTATATTATTACCGTTCATCAGTTTTATATCAAATGTTTTAGTAGATTGTGAAAAGTTACCAAACAGTTAGCGACTCCATTCAGCAGCTGGTTTCCACCGCGTTCCATTGTTTATTCCGTCTGTAATATGATACGTCATTTCTATGCTGCAGATTTATATGGTTTGTATTTTTATATATTTTATAAGAATAAACGTCACTTTACTTCACCTTAAAGCTCGTCATTTTATACACACGTCACAGTAATGCTTAGCAAAGCACCATGGCATTAACATTGTGTACTCCAGCCACATCCAGAGCTGCATTCATAGATCTGCTGTGTGACACTTGGAATGCACCAGTTTAGCTGAACTCATAATGCACCAAACTTTACTCACCTGCATGAACGTGAAGTATGTCTGTCACTAGTCTGTCCGTCCTGTGTGAAGGTTATGTCACCCGCACTGTCTGCCTGTGTATGGGGTATGTCACCTGCACTGTCCGCCTGTGTAAGGGGTATGCTACCCTCACTGTCCGTCCTGTGTAAGGGGTATGTCACCCGCACTGTCCGCCTGTGTATGGGGTATGTCACCTGCACTGTCTGCCTGTGTATGGGGTATGTCACCTGCACTGTCCGCCTGTGTAAGGGGTATACTACCCTCACTGTCCGCCTGTGTAAGGGGTATGCTACCCTCACTGTCCGTCCTGTGTAAGGGGTATACTACCCTCACTGTCCGTCCTGTGTATGGGGTATATCACCTGCACTGTCCGCCTGTGTAAGGGGTATACTACCCTCACTGTCCGCCTGTGTAAGGGGTATGCTACCCTCACTGTCCGTCCTGTGTAAGGGGTATGTCACCTGCACTGTCCGCCTGTGTATGGGGTATATCACCCTCACTGTCCGTCCTGTGTAAGGGGTATATCACCTGCACTGTCCGCCTGTGTATGGGGTATGTCACCTGCACTGTCCGCCTGTGTATGGGGTATATCACCCTCACTGTCCGTCCTGTGTAAGGGGTATATCACCTGCACTGTCCGCCTGTGTATGGGGTATGTCACCTGCACTGTCCGCCTGTGTATGGGGTATATCACCCTCACTGTCCGTCCTGTGTAAGGGGTATACTACCCGCACTGTCCGTCCTGTGTAAGGGGTATACTACCCGCACTGTCCGCCTGTGTATGGGGTATGTCACCCTCACTGTCCGTCCTGTGTAAGGGGTATACTACCCGCACTGTCCGCCTGTGTATGGGGTATGTCACCCTCATTGTCCGCCTGTGTATGGGGTATGCTACCCTCACTGAGATACCTGTGAACGCTAAATACAGAACTGCTACTCCTCACTGTATTGTGTCTGGATGTTAGACAACTGGCTGCAGCAGGAGCCTCCCCTCCTTGTATGCTCTTGGACAAAATATTGTTAAGCTTCACCTTCTGCTGCTGAAGATGGAAGAAATCAGCAGGAAATTAAACCCTATGTTCCTTGACTTTTTTATATACTTCTTCAGAATCTTGAAAAAAATTCTACAGATTGACATGAAGTGGGAGAAACTATATATCTTGTTTACTTTTATGATTCATTTCTAGATTTAGTGTTCCCTTTAGGTCTATAAAGCCGGATATTTGCAAAGTTTCATTTTTCACCAGTGATTGAGGTTTAGTTGCTTCTAGTTTATGATCGTTTTGTCCTTGTATCAATGGAGATCGTCTATTTGTGTGTCACCTGCTGAGCTTGTGAAATGCCAGTATGGATATAGAAAGTACTGCCCCTATGTACAAGAATAACCATTATAATACTGCCCCTATGTACGAGAATATAACTACTATAATACTGCCCCTATGTACAATAATAACCATTATAATACTGCCCCTATGTACGAGAATATAACCATTATAATACTGCTCCTATGTACAAGAATA